>NC_053154.1:67842897-68027897 GCF_016835505.1 Polypterus senegalus | reverse complement strand
TATGGATCATCTCTCGGTAGTTGATCCCTTTTGAAAGGCGCTACACGACGGCTGTGGTATAGAAATTACATTTTCTATGTGAACGTTCAGATTTGTGCCTCTGGTAATGTGCCTTACCGGCAATTAAAGAAAATTAGTTTTGTGTCCTCTGCAGTGTTAAGAGAGAAAGGCTTTGGTTTGGGATCAAAGGAAAAAAGGTGTAAAGAAAGGAAATTTGCCTTTTTCTTTTATATAGTATAGAGAGATGTGTTCGCTGACGTTATGATCGCCTTTTGGGGACAGTCGCGGTGGGTCTTGTGTAGACTGGTGAGACGTCCCCGCCATTAATCGGCTGTGATGGCACTGTGAGTCCTCCACTCGTGTGCGTGTCTTCATAATCCGAGTTTAGGACCTCATAATCGTATACGTGCAAAAGAAAGTGTGAATCGCCTTAATATTATTTTGCCTTAATATTATTTTGCCGTGGTGTAGAAAAGGGGTCCCGTGTTTGCACTTGTCTGGGCTATAGCGCAAGGGGAGGATGAAAAAAATTAAAAGTTCTCACTTTGACTTAAGGCAGAAGCGCAGTCAGCGTCTCAAAGGCGGCACAGCTATGCACGCGCTGGCTGCTCGACTTTTGCAGGGCAGGAGACCACAGTTTTTGCAGACACGTTCATGATATCAAAAGTCTCAGCGCTCTTTGGAGGTAATTCATATATATATATATATATCAAAATACCCGCGCCTCGAAGCGGAGAAGTAGTGTGTTAAAGAAGTAATGAAAAAGAAAAGGAAACATTTTAATAATAACGTAACATGATTGACATTGTCATGAGTGTTGCTGTCATATATATGCCTGCCTAAATAAGTTACGCTCGCTTTGCTCTTACTTTATTTACCGTTCATTTAATCATGGCTAATGGCGGAAAAATTATAAAATGGAAGGAGGATGGCTTTACCAAAACAATTATTGATGGCGAATCGATTATTCATAAAGCTTGAATCGGTGATCTGTTTTTCTGTGTTAACCTCATATTTTTTCATACTTCTTCTCAAACTAAGGTGGTGCGAGGGTAAAATGAATCGGGATGCGCTGATCAGTGTAATCGTTGTACCAGGAAATCATGCATTGACAAAAGCTCCCCTTTGCTTGTAATGCAAAGTGTGATTAAATGCATTATTTTTACGTTATGGAGCACATGCATCGAAGCTTCTCAGCTGTGCTTGTGCTAAGAAAAGGAAAGATTTTAAAAATAAGGTAAGACGATTGTCAATGTAACCTTTTGTAAGTAGTGCCTGGAGGATTCAGTGTGGAGAAACTCTAGAGAGAGCGTGTGTATTAACTTGAGGTAAATGGGAGGGGAGATGATGACGTGACTCCCCCACCCGCCTTAACTGTCAATCCCCCACAAACACAGTCTCTCGGAATTTGCATAAGCACACCCCTTCACCTACAATTTTAACTTAGTTACAAAGTGATCAAAACTCTCGTTTATATCCTGCGTCCTCTCATTAAACTTGTATCCCGCATTACCTGTGGGCATGTGAAACGCCAGCGGTAGCCTGTCTATGAACTTAATTTAAAGTTTAGGTTTACATCGTGCTTTCTTTCCGAGGTAGCAGCACTCATGAATATGGTAGTATATGTCACTCGCTCGCTTCTTATTGTTTCGCTGCCTTCTCAATTATATAATGCATGTTTTCTTAAGCACTTTTTGGAGGTCTTCCTGGTTTTCTACGTAGTGCGTTGACAGTCAGTTCACGTGATTACGTGGGAGGCGTGATGATGTCACATGAAACTCCGCCCCCCCCACGTCATTGCAGCTCAACTCCATTACAGTTAATGGAGAAAAATACCTTCCAGTTATGACCATTAGGCGTAGAATTTTGAAATGAAACCTGTCCAACTTTTGTAAGTAAGCTGTAAGGAATGAGCCTGCCAAATTTCAGCCTTCTACCTACACGGGAAGTTGGAGAATTAGTGATGAGTGAGTGAGTGAGTGAGTGAGTGAGTGAGTGAGGGCTTTGCCTTTTATTAGTATAGATGCACCATTAATCCCAATTGGTGCAATTCATGAATTTTGAAAATCACTTCACTAAATGAAGAGTCTGTAACATTTCTGGCAGCACTGGACACAAGTCTGGGTGAGGCACCACAGTCACGTATACTGGGCCAAGTTGCAGTTGAACATTATTGAGGTGTTGGAGGAATTGGAGAAGATTCACACAGTCAAATGGAGAGAATGCTAACACCACATAAGATGAGCCAGAACCAGCACTCAAACCTTGGAGCCGTCAAGCACTGCACTGCTCCTCCAAATGCTTAACACATAATAAAGAAATAAGCTTTGCTTTTACAAAAAATGAAAGGGTAGCTCTTTGTACTGTAGAAAAGTATTTAAAATAGCATTAACCAAATGACAAAAATGATAAAGAGGCATTATGATACCTGCTTAGCTTTACCACTGTTACGTCTACAGCAATTTTAGTAAACTGGCTTGAAACAGTTTGAAAATGTTGTGTTATGTAAAATTATAAGAATATAAAATATCGGTTAGACATTGGCAGAGGAGATATATCGTATACTAAATACAAGCAAACCCTTTTTATTTTTTCTCAAATACTTGCTTCAGTTAGTAACTCAGGATTATTTGCTCCCTACTATCAGACTAAGTAAGAACATAACAAGTCTGGATTGTATTGTATTTTATCAATGGCTTTGGGATTTTTTGGAGACCTGGATTAGGTCCCCACACAGTCTTCTTCACTTGAGATTTCACAAGTTAAATTCCCCTGAACATGTCAGAGTAGGGCACGCCCTTTAGTTCTGAGGTGTACTTGTGTCTCTCTATACACCTCCTCACTAGGCCCTATCATTGAGTCTCATTCTGATGATCTGCTACATTGTATCAGCTAGTATGCTCTGCTTGTCTCACTGATTCTACAACCTGAAAAAAGAAACACCATCTCAAGTTCAGCCTAAGAAAGGTTGACCTTTTTATCCAGGCATATCCCATCTCTGTTCAGCTTTGCTTATTATTGCTAACACCCACTAAGTTGGTATGTAATCTTGAGGTGGTGAATGACAACCATCAGTCCTTCAGGGACCATGTTGCTATGGTCTCATGGTTTTGTTGATTCACTCTATACAAATTTTCAAGATCAAACTGCATCTGATAGCACATGCAGCACAACTTCTGGTCCAGACTTTGGTCTTATCACGTTTTGTGTCCCCAAGGCATGTGTCCCCAAGTCACTGCAGATGACTCAAAATGCAGGCACATGTCACTCCTCTTTTCAGATCACTACATTGGTGCTTACTTACAGAGTAGTCAATGGGTTAACACCTTTATGTATGGTGTTGCTCCTTCTTCTCCTATGCTCCTTCTTGACTTCTCAGGTCTGCTAATGAATGGTGTCTGGTGATGCTACCTCTGCATGGTGTCAAATAATAATAATAATAATAAGTTACATTTATTGAGCATCTTTCACAAACCCAAGGTTGCTTTACATACAGAGTGAAAAATAAAAAAAATACACAGATGACAAAAGTTTGTAGAAGAGCAAAGTTTTCAGCTGAGACTTAAAAGTGCAGAAAGAGGAGCAATCTTGGAGAGACTGAGGAAGAGAGTTCCATAGTTGTGGGGCCATAGCACTGAAGGACCTGCCTCCCAAGGTGGAGAGTCTGGTGCATGGGACAGTAAGGAGGTAGAAGGGGTCAAGGTTATGTAGGGCTTCAAAGGTGAGAAGTAGAATCTTGAATTTAATCCTTGATGGTAACCAGTGAAGCTGGAAGAGAACAGGGGAGATGTGAGCAAAACGCTTTGTGTGGGTGAGAACTCTGGCTGCGGAGTTCTGAATATACAGTAGGCCTCTGTATAGATTTTGCCGGGAGGCCAATGAAGAGGGAATTACAGTAATCAATACGAGACATTATGAAACAATGAACCAGAGTCTGAGCATCATTAAAGGACAGAAAAGGATGGAGACAGGCAATGTTACAGAAATGATAGAGTGAAATTTTGGAAAGAGACCTAATGTGTAGCTCAAAGTTAAGTGATGAATCAAACAAAACACCAAGATTTCTGACAACAGGAGCAGGTTTGACAAGAGTACCATCAACTGAAATAAAGAAGTTGGATGCCTTAGAAAGTTGGGATTTTGGACCTACCAGGAACACTTCATTTTTATTGGCATTAAGTTTGAGAGTTATTTTCCATCCATAGCTTAAGATCAGCGATGCAGTCAGTGAATGTACTGGGATGTGAATCTGTAGGGGAGTCTGTAATAAGATATAACTGTATATTGTCTGCATAACTGTGGGAGTTAAGGCCATGTCTGTGAATAATCTGACTCAAAGGAAAGATATAAAGTAGACTGAACCCTGAGGGACACCATGCGACACATGTGAGTTGGAGGAATTATATCGGCCGAGTGTGACAAACTGTTGCCTATTAGAAAGATATGATGTGCGCTATTGAAGGGCCAAGCTAGAGATGCCTACAGCAGAGAGACGTAACAGGAGGATTTCATGATTAACAGTGTCAAATGCTGCACTTAAGTCAAGAAGGAGGAGAATATTAAGTGAACCGCAATCTGCAGACCAGAGAAGATCATTGACTACACGGAGAAGAACTATCTCAGTGCTTTGCTGTGTACGAAAGCCAGACTGAAAAGGCTCATAGAGTGTATTTTCTAGGAGAAAAGCATGGAGTTGTGTAGCAACCACACGTTCCATCACATCAGCCAAAAAATGGAGATTAGAGATAGGCCTGTAACTGGAGAGAAAGGAAGGATCTAGGTCAGGCTTTTTAAGGATTGGGGTAACTGCAGCATTTTTGTGGGCAGTAGGGACAGAACCTGAAAGGAAACATGCATTTACCAATGAGGCAACAGGAATACTAATTATGGATGAGCATATCTTATGCAGAGAAGTGGGGGCAGGATCAAGCAGACAGGAGGAGGAATTAGACTTATTACTAAGTTCAGAGATGGCAAGAGAGTCAGCGGGCGAGAAACAAGTGAGTCTTGATGATGGAGATGGCAGATCAGAATGAGTGAGTGATTGATTGTGGTGTGGAGAGGAAACTCTGATAGATCTGATCAATTTTGGTATTAAAGAAGTGTAAGAAAGCCTGACACTGCTCAGCTGTATTGGGGCATGTTAGAGGAGGGGGTTGGAGGAGTTTATTAACAGTTCAAAAAAGAGTTCTAGGCCTAGTCTTAGCACCATTTATGAGAGATGAATCATAGTTGGAGCAAACAGTTAAGGGCATCCCTGTATTTAAGTATGTGCTCAGTGTAAAGCTGTGAATGAACTATGAGGCCCGTTTTCTTATAAAGCCATTCAAGGCGCCGGCTAGTGGCTTTCATAGCTCTGAGCTCATCGGTGTACCAGGGATAGGAGCGGGAGGCTGGAACATGCTTTTAAGGGAGCCAAGTTATCTAACAGTTGGGAAACACAGCTGTTATAAAGGGAAACCATGTTTTAGGAAAGAGAAGAATATGCGATTTAGAAAGAGGAGAAAACAGAAGTGAAGCAGAAAACAAATCAGAATTAACAGACCTAATATTGCGATAGAAGACAGACTTTTTCTTGACAGATGTAGTGGTAATAATGCTAAAGTTACATTCAATAAGCTTATGATCAGAAATACCAGAGAGCGAACCTGAGACAGAGACATTATTCAAGCCATTTGAACAAAGTGAGTCAAGAATATGACCCTGAGTATGAGTGTGAAAATCCTAGTGCTGCGTCAAGTCAAAACAGTCCAAAGTTGAGATAAATTCAGCTGTAAGAGAGCAGTTGATATCAACATGAATATTAAAATCTCCAAGTAAAATTACAACAGGGCAAGGAGATGAGATTACAGTGAGAAGTTCATTAAATTCAGACAGAAAGTTGACCACAGATTTGGGAGGTCAAAAAACTAACAACAGCAGCACAGGAGGAGAGGAAATCATTTAACAGCAATATATTCAAAAGATTCAAAAAAGGAGACTTCCTTCATTGTCAAAGTAGATCTATAAACCACAACCAGGCCACCCCCTTTTCCCGTTAACCAGGGTTTAGATATGTGGCTATGGCCTGGGGGAGACAGCAAGTTTAAATGTAAATAGTCCCCAGGTTGTTGCCAAGTTTCTGTAAGAAGAAATATGTCCACTTGCTTCTGGGAGATGAGGTCATTAATCAGCGAGGTCTTGTTAGTGATGGAGCGAGTGTTCAATAGGGAAAGCATAAAGTTGGAACAGCCGGGAGAGTAGGGCACTGACACTTCCTGAAGAGGATGAAGATGGCTCATGTTTATTCCTCAGACAACCCTAACGTTGAACACGGTGAGATGTCCATATAGTTGGAATCAACACATCCGAGCCATTGATCCACGAGGGGCCTCTTTTAGACCGGTGGATATAGCGTGGACGCCGAGTAATTCCAAGCGACTGGCAAAAACTATAAGTCAAGGAGACCAACCATGGATGACAGTCAAGATTGTTATGTTCATATGGAGAATATATGAGCTGCATTGCCGAAAAAGTAGAAATGACAACACACAGTACAACTCCAAACCAGAGGCAGAACAGGTTATGAATATTCAGACATTGGTGGACACCACCAAGAGCGCACAGAATGCCACGCAACACCATGCTAAGTTCAGCTGCACACATTAGCCAACCCAAATCTCACTGCATAACCAGCTAGAAAAGGAAAAGCACAGCGGGCAGGCTGCATATTCGCAGTTCAGACAGGCAACTGCAAACGAAGCAAGAGTAGATTCATACTCGCCGTGAAGGCAGTAACAGGAGAGAAGGAAGAGAGCTTGCGCAGGACTGAAGCAGGTGTGATCTAGGCAATCATCAGTGGCATTCGTAAGTAAAATTTGAAAAGAGCAGTCAAATCAGAAGGTAAAGGTGGAAAAGTCAGATGGAACAAAACAAAACAAATACAACAATACCAGTGAGAAGCTGCAGCCAAATGCACACAGCGTACCCTCAACCAGAAGTGATCAGGACCAGGATCTCAGTCTAGACTCTTTTTATGTGCTGATACTGACTAGTGGAACAAGTTACCTGGTCAAAATTCTGACTCCCTCAATGTATTTAAGAGGCATTTAAAGACTTTTTTGGTGAACTTCTGTCTAACTGATTCTGGCTGTTTTGTAACTAGCTTGTATTTTGTTTATCTTCATATATAATGGTCAACTTCATAACCTTGTTCTGTAATACTTGTTCCCAAACAGTCCTCAGATGTTACTCAATTATATTGACTTGTTTTGCAAATCGCTTTGGATAAAATTGTCTGCTAAGTATATAAATATAAAGTGAATGCTTCCTCTCCTCTGTTAATGTGAAAGTTCTGGTAAAACAACAAATGTAAACAGTCAATGCAAACTCTTGAAGTGTTACAGAAACAAGCCTTTGAGCCAATAAGAAATTTGGAGTCCCAAATGGGAAAAACTCCATTTAGTGACAAGTAAGGTGAGAGTATGGCAATGAAATAGCCTCTGGACAACATTGATGCAGACTTCATCTTATGACTCCAGTAATGAATCACTCATCAGATCTTATTGAGTTCCCTATTGGTGCAGCGGCTGCCTTACATTTTTGGTGCCCTGAAGCTTGAACTGTTATGGATGCCCCTTCACACTCAACAACAAGGTCTGGGTAACCACTGCTGTCTTCTTCAATGTGGTAGTTTTTTTCTAAAAATTTTTGTAATCACTATATCTTAGATTTTAATTACATTTTTTGTAGTTGTGCACTACATTATATTATAAATATTTTTTAACCCTTCTCATACAGTAGGTGCTGAAAATTATTAAACAATGTGAACAAAAGTCACTTCTGGGTGCTCCTTCATGATTTGGAACCCTGAAGCCTAAGCTTAGTTTCATAGTAGATCCACCCCTGCTCAGCTGTCATATACTGGAAAAGACAAGAGGATAGGAAGAGCTGGGCCTCAGTCACAGGTCTGCTTCCTGACAACAAACACAAACACTGCCCCCCGTGACCCCTTCACATTCAAGTTAGTTGAGTAATTAGATGTTGGACAAAGTCAAAGGAAAAAAGACACGGAGATAACAAATACCATGAATATTTCAAATAGGTCACATAAGATATCATTCAGAGATACACTATATGTTGAGAATTAATCAGAACTAGCTCATACAGTATATTTCGATATAAAGCACAACCAGTAAAGCAACAGTTTACTAATTTGAAGTTTATTAACTTCACTGCCAGGTGCAGATTAACGAATAGTCTAATATAGGCTGAAGCCTAGGGACCTTAATGACAGGAAATAGGATCAATTTGTTACTATCATTACTTTACGGGTGTACCTTATATTACCGGGACTGGCCATTGAGTTGATGGGACAAACCCCCCAGTGCATTCCCACTCTGTGCAGCACTGTTGAGCCATATGCTGTAAAGAGCTGGGGGAAATGCGATGTGATTGGCCAACACCTCATTCTCTGTGCACCACTCTGTCCAATCACTTGATTGTACTTACTGTCTCCCACCTCACGCCGGTGCAAACCAGTAAAATGCTCAAGAAGAAAGTTATAAATAAATAAATTCACTACTTATGCGCAAGGGATTGTACCAGGGTCACCATGTACAAGTGGCCAGTTCAATTACATTTGTTCTTGCATGTCTTCTCAGAACAGTTGACAGACTAGAACATAAAAAAGTTTATCATATACATTATATACAGCAAATAATTTTTTAAATCAGCAAATGCATTAGTAAAAGGTAAATAGAAATGTTAGGAATGTTTATAAGACAGCAATATAGTCAGAAGATTTCCCTTTGATTTTATTTTCTAAACTGTTTTATGCTTTATTTTACCAGAACAGCAACATTAAAACAGTTGGAGTGGAATTAACATTGGCTAAGGAGCCATGAACAGACGTTTACTGTAGTTAAGAGTAAAACCTCACTTTGTCCGTAATAGACCCTCAATCATTAATTTTTTGTAGGGCTAAGTATGGCATCTGCAATGGAGTAGACCGAAGCTGAGGAATTGAAGGATTACTGAATGAAGAAGAAATTTGTGAGGTAAGTACATATATATACAGTATATACTGTATATATATATATATATATATATATATACGTATAGTAAGATGCTAGAGGTTGCTGTTGCCTCTTCAACCCAACAGACAGACACTCTTGACACAATTTAAAAGGACCAAGACATAGTCTTTTAATTATTTCTTCTCTTCCAGTGCCTCCAAAGAACCACAGCCACAATAACACACAACTCTAACAGTAAACACAATATTCACAGTGTCCCTGATAAGCTGCCCTCCCCCATCCTTCCATTACTGGGGAGTCCTAGCCAGGATAAACCGCCGATCATCCCTTACAATATATATATTGTCATACATGTGCGATTAGGAGGCAGTCAAGAAGCTCAAAGATGAGTGAAATATCGTGTGAGGAAGGATTATCACATGGTACTTACCTGAACCTCTTCTCTCAACAGGAGAACCGAAGAAAAATAATCGCGGCAATTTCCGGGCTTCAAAATGGCCACCATGACATCACTTCCGGTTCATCCACTATGACGCCGTTTCTTGCCAACTAATTCCGGTTCCCGTAATCCACCACAACACCATTTCCTGCCAACCGTTTCCTGTTCCCATAATCCACCATACTATAAAAACGCCATTTTGTCAACTACACTTTGTCATCTGATGCAATATATGTACTTTTAATCATATTTTGCATCTTTTTGACAGGGACAGTCCCCAAAACTCTTTTGTTTGTGGTTCTTATTCCTCTCTCTCTCTCTCTCTCTCTCTCTCTGTATATATATATATATATATATATATATATATATATATATATAAATAAACATTGTTTACTGTCAAATAATGCAGAGTATGCAACATCTGTTTTTCCCTTATTTGGGCTCATCAGGCATACACACTCCATTGTACCCCTTGCGGGGATCAAATCTCAGACATCAGCATCAAAGACGAAGTCCCTTTACGCTGCGCCACGGCATGTGGTTTGTTTATTTGACAGCCTGGAGATCGAAGTAATTACATTCATATCATCCGTAGTCTGAGTCTCAATCTGATTGTATGGGTGGTTACCTACCAAGTAACGAATGTGCTTGGTCTGCAGTCTGCAAACATCCGCCACGGGCCCTCTCAGTTGCTAGAAGCAGATCATAGAATGTTACATAGTTTACTGTCAAATAATGCAGAGTATGCGACACGTGTTTTGCCCTTATTTGGGCTCATCAGGCGTACATACTCCATTGCACCCCTCATGAGGATCGAACCTCGGATATCAGCATCAGAGATTAAGTCCCTTTACGCTGCACTACGGCGAGTGGTTCGTTTATTTGACAGCCTGGAGATACACAGCCTAAAAGAAGTAGCACATTTGAAATGTTTATCCTACATAAACACTACAAGATAAAATAAATTTCATTATGACACACGAAAGGGTATACAAAACAGATTTTTTTCACTGTGTTTTATAAATGATGTCTTTAAGATGATGGCCATCATTAGCAATATACTCTTCGAGACAATTTCTGAACGCTCACATGACTCATTCAGCCATTTCAGGGGGAATAGCAGTGATTTCATGGCGAATAGTGTCCTTGAGGGCTTCAAGGTTTTGAAACAAGAAACATAATACTCACTATAACTCCTTCTCAACTTCAATGCACCATGCCTGAACTCTCCTTCTGCTGTGACCTAAATAGCCAAAGGGAGGGATCAGGTGTGGTGATGTCAGAGTGGCCCCGCCTCTTAGGGGTGTCATCCACAAAACCCAAGGAAATGAAAAGATTATACAGAAACATAACATTTACAAATGAAATAATTAAAGAAAGCAAGGCCAAAAAACAACACATTACATGAAATGAAAGAAAGAACAGAAACAAAGAAACATGAAAGCTTATTAAATAACAATGAGAACATTAAATACATAAGAAACACACCTAAGACAGGATGATAAGCCTGACTGAACCATAACACCACCCTGGCAGCATCAGGTGAAAGGTAGAAACCAAACGTGTCCATTGAAGGGCTTATTCTCCCAAGCAACACGCACATCTACAAATGTAGAAAAATGAACGTATCTTTGGGATGCTGGAGAGGGGAAAAAACAAAGCATCTGCAGAAACAGTGAGAACACACCTCGGACCTTACCTTGGACCTTACCTTGACCACAGCATCCAAAAACTGTGAGGTAAGAAAGCTAACTGTTGTACTACTGTGTTGATCCCTGAAAGTTTGTTTATATTTAATGTTTATTACAGTGAGTTGCATTCTCTTTCTTTTGTTACATCTTTTCTTTGCCATCAGTTATCAGTTATTGATATTAACTGTTAATAGTTTTCTTTTTATTTAATTTCACTCAGTATCTGTACAGTCATATTTTAAGTATTGACCTAAGGGGGTGGATCCTCCTAATTATGGGCTGTGCCATCATTAGGGCAGTAATTAGATTAATTATAATTAACCTTATTAACCTCATTAAGGAAAGTTCAGTCCGGGTCTAACTGCTGAGATGCCAACTTCTCTTTTTTACTTGCAAAGATCAGGTATTTAGTTTTTGTTTTTGTTCAGCTGTGTGAGCGAGTGCGTTCCATTCTGGGATTTGTTTTCTAGTACTTTCTGAATTGCTGTTTTGGTCATCCTTACATTTAAGATCTTTAGGATTCCTTAGGGTTGTAACTTAGGTTATTGCTTAGCTTTTTTCATTTAGGCCTTTGGTTGTTTCTTCTTATTTATGTTGCTAAATTTTAAAAATGTTTCTTTCTTCTTTGCCTATTTTTTGTGCTTTGCCTACCAATTATAATTTTTCATGTCATTTTATTTAAGGAGCTTCTTGTGTTGTTAATTTCGTATTAAATAATTTGGCTTTCATTGCATTAATTAGTCATTTTTAATAAACTCTGTTATTAATTAATATTGCTAATTATTTGTCTTTCTTGGCCCTTTCCCCACCACTTGAATCACAGCAACTGCCATATTGTTAACAGAATCAATGTCACTTTTAGTCATGTGAAGAGGTTCATGACCTCTGAAGTCATTGTAATGCCCGTGTAAAACATGGCTGCATTCATTCAATTGCAAGCTTTTCTATTTGTTCCAAAGAGCACTTGTATAAAACAAATTATCATAGGGTTTTATTTTGGTTTGATTTCACGTTTTGATTTAGCGTACTGATTTTGTTTTTTTGCATTTATGATCCTTGATAAATGATGTCAGTGTATTTTTTCAGGCTTCTCTTTTGAATTGCCGCTAAAATTATATTTATGTATTTACACTTCTTTGCTTAGCAGACATTTTTATCCAAAGCAGGTCAAGATAATAAAGCCTGAGGATTGTTTGGGAATGAGTGTCACAGGACAAGGATAGAAAACTGATTGCCACAAGTGAAGAGCTCAAAACAAACTATAAGCTAGTTACAATACCCAGATTTTCAAAACCTAACAGTTAGAGAGAAATTCACCAGACAAAAGAGTCTTCAAGCACTTATTAAACACATTGAGAAAGTCAGAGTTTCAAATGGACGTAGGGAACTCGTTACACATAAAAAGGGTCTGGACTGAGATTTGATATCATGTAGAGGTGGCATCAGCAGACGCCATTCATTAGCAGACCTGAGTAGTCTGGAAGGAGTACAGAACCTCACAAGTGTCTCCATTCAAATAGGTGCAGACCCACTGACTACTCTGTATGCAAGCATCAAGGTTTTGAAATTAATGCATGCAGCTACAAAAGTAGTGATCTGAAAAGAAGCGTTACATGTGCCCACCTCAGCTGGTTGAATACCAGATATGTTGCTGTATTTTGAATCATCTGCAGCAGCTTGGTGATATGCCAGTGCTCATTCCAGCAGGGAGTTTCAGTAGTCCAGTTGTGAGCATAGACCAGGATTTGTGCTGCATGCTCTGTTAGATACGTTCTGATCTAGTGGATTTTATACAAAGTAAATCTGCAAGAGCAAGATACCTTGAAGGAAAGCTGATCATCAATTACCACCCTAAGGTTGCATACCGACTTGGCAGGTGTTAGTAATAATGAACCAAGCTGAACAGAGATGGGGTGCTAAATAGATAGAAGAGCTAGGATAACAAGATGGTCCTTCTTTGCCTGGTTGGGCTGGAGATGGTGTTTCTTCATCCTAATTGCAATATCAGGGAGTTAAGCAGAGATTCTGGATGATATCATATTGTAGGAAAAATCAGGCATAGCTGTGTATCATCAGCATTGCACTAATGAGAAAAACAATGGGACTGGATGATAGGGCCTAGTGAAGAGAAGAAGAGGAGAGGACCTAGCACTGATCCTTGGTGCCCCCCCATCCCCCCACCCCATTCACCTTGTGCACCGTTGACAGCTCTCCACACCAGGACACATGGTAAGCTCTGTCCAAGAGGTCGGATAGAAACCACATGACTACCTGACGGCAGTCCTAGTGATGCAACAGTCAGACAAAATGACAAGGAGGATCTGGTGGTTGAGGAGAGATCTAGCAGAATGAGCACAGATGTAACGTATCGACAACAGTGAGTAGTGCTATATCCATGGAGTGGACCTCCTTTAATCTTGACTGATTAGGATCAAGCAGTCGGTTCTGTAGAAGAAAACAAGAGACTTGGTTAGAGACTGCACATTCCAGAGTTTTAGATAGAAAGGAGAGGAGAGACGCAGGTCTGTAATTACCTACATGAGATTTGTCAAGGGTGGGATTCATATGATGCAGAGTTACTGTCCAAATCAGTTTATTTTTTGTTTTATTCCAATGATCATTACTCTGCTAACTGTTGTATTAGCTACAGAGGAGAGGTTTGCGTGAATTTCATGACAATGACAGGGTTGGAAAACAAGGTAAGGATCAAAACCTGGAGTTTGGAAATCGATCATCAAATACACTAACACTAATCAAAAATCAAGTCATATTTTTGAATGACTTTCTCAACTAGAAATCAAAATTTAAGCTGCATGTAATCTCTTTCAGTTTATTCAATCTTGGATGAGACAGGAATGCACAAGGTGACCTTAATACTGTGATGTTGATGGCATCACCGGTGCATTAAAAAGAGCAAAATGGAGCCAAAATAAACATGAAAAAATAAGCAACATTTAAACAAAGCATTCAAGCAAAAAATGAATGACAAAAAGGGGTTTTCTGAGTTAGAAAAGATGTATGATTGCTTTTCTGCACTAAGGGAAATCCTAGGAAAAATTAAATAAAAGCATCAGTCACAACAACAACATTTATTTCTATAGTACATTTTCATACTTGTAATATACAGTAGCTCAAAGTGTTTAACAAGACAGATAGATAGATAGATAGATAGATAGATAGATAGATAGATAGATAGATAGATAGATAGATAGATAGATAGATAGATAGATAGATAGATACTTTATTAATCTCCAAAGGGGAAATTCACATACTCCAACAGCAGCATACTGATAAAACAATATTAATTAAAGAGTGATAAAAACGCAGTGTAAGTAAAAAAATAAAAATAAAAATAATGCAAGGTGGAGAGTGCAAGACAGGTATAACAGACAACAACATTGTATAATATTAGCGTTTACCACCCACCCCGGATGGAATTGAAGATTCGCATAGTGTGGGGAAGGAACGATCTCCTCAGTCTGTCAGTGGAGCAGGACAGTGACAGCAGTTTGTCACTGAAGCTGCTCCTCTGTCTGGAGATGACCCTGTTCAGTGGATGCAGTGGATTCTCTATGATTGACAGGAGGCTACTCAGTGCCTGTTGCTCCGCCACAGATGTCAAACTGTCCAGCTCTGTGCCTTCCTCACCAGTTTGTCCAGGCATGAGGAGTCCCTCTCCCAGCACACCACTGCATAGAAGAAGGCACTCACCACAACTGTCTGATTGAACATCTGCAGCATCTTATTGCAGATGTTGCAAGACGCCAGCCTTCTAAGAAAGTATAGTTGGCTCTGTCCTATCTTGCACAGAGCATCAGTATTGGCAGTCCAGTCCAATTTATCAGGGTCTGTACCCTCTGCACACAGGCACTTCTGATGATCACGGGGTCCATGAGGGGCCTGGTCTCCTAAAATCCACCACCAGCTCCTTGGTTTTGCTGGTGTTCAGTTGTAGGTGGTTTGAGTCGCACCATTTAACAAAGTCCTTGATTAGGTTCCTATACTCCTCCTTCTGCTCACTCCTGATGCAGCCCACGATAGCAATGTCATCAGCGAACTTTTGAATGTGGCAGGACTCCGAGTTGTATTGAAAGTCTGTTGTGTATAGGCTGAACAGGACCGGAGAAAGTACAGTCTCCTGTGGCGCTCCTGTGCTGCCGATGGCAAAGACGTCAAAGATGTCCAAGAAGTAGTTACAAGGAAAGAAAAACAAGTTAATATGGCAAGAATGATAAGAATAAGTAATAAAAATAAATCAATGCCAGCTTACATTACATATATTTATAATTAGTGGAAAAGTAAAGGAGTAATCTATATATTGTGAAGTAATGAGTTTCAACACACTGAAAAGGTTTGTGGCAGCCACCCATATATTGTCCCTGACTGCAAAAGGTTTAAAGAAAACAAGAGGATGCTCTTTGGTTGAGTTCCCAGATTGAACTGAACTGGTTTGGAAAGATGGAGGTTTTATATGCTGTAAACTGGAAGTGTCATTTAACCGGAACAGGAAGTGATGTCAATCTGGGTGCCAGAACAGGAAGTTATGTCAGTCTGGGTGCCAGAACAGAAAGTGACGTTAAATCAGGCAGGTTTTATTTGGTCTGCAGAGATAACAGAAATAGATTTAGAGCACACCGCCACCCCCTGGCCTGGTGGGTAATCACCTCCACTTGGTCCACTCAGCTCGCTCCTAGTGGCACGTGTGTGACAATATATAAAAGTCAATGTATGTGTGTGTGTATGTATGTATGTATGCTCCAGCACCATTTCTGAACGGCTGGAGCAATTTTCATGTTTGTCATTGGTGGACTAAAAATACTATAGGGTGAAATCAGCCCTAACCCACCCCCTTCTGGATAGGGTGGAGGGTGATGGTGAGTTCTTGTATGCATGTTATCATTCAGTTGACACTGGGAACGACCACCAGAGGGCGAACTGGAGGCGACTGCCAGCATTCTGTAAATTTGAGCGCCACCACGCCCCTGTTGCTTTTAAAATTAAATACAGTTGGCCGGTTCTGAGCATCAACTGGATGATAACATGCATACAAGACTGGAAGACAAGCACATTAGTCAGTCTTCATTGTTTGTTAATTTATTTTTATTTTTAAAGTTGTTTTTTTTTTATTATTTTCTTCTCAAGCAATTAAAAAAAAAACACTTTATTTTCCTCCCAGGCAATGCCGGGTATTTCAGCTAGTTACAGTGGAACCTCGGTTCACGAACGTCTCGGTACACGTACAACTCGGTTCATGACCAAAAAGTTCGACAAACTTTTGCCTCGTTTCACAAACACACACTCAGTATACGAACAAGCCAGTTTCCCTTTCGGTTTGTGTGCGCCGATGATTTCCACACGTGTTGCATTGTTCTCGGTCAGATGTGCCCGCCTGCCTGCTGCTGAGAGTGAGGGGGAGGGTGCATGCTGCTGAGAGAGAGAGAGAGAGAGAGCCTGCACGTGCGTGCCTGCCTGGCTGGTTCATACGCGCCGATTACTGTGTTTAAGCAGAGCCGCTCCCTGTTCATTGTCCTCAGTCAGACGTGCGTGCTTTACCTGCGATCTCTTTGTGCTCTATAGCATTTCGTGTGCTTTTGCAGTTAACTATGGCTTCTAGGCAAGTGATGAGTGGTGAGAAGAAAGTTTTGAAGAAAATTGAAATCGAAGTAAAGAAAGAAATTATTGAAAAGTTTGAGCGTGGCGTTCGTGTTACTGATCTTGCCACCAAGTACAAGAAGTCAATTCTAAAGCAGAAAGAATCTATTAAAGCAGCTGATATTGCAAAAGGAGTTACAGCGTTAACCAGGCAGAGGCTTCAAGTGCTGGAAGAGGTGGAAAAAATGTTTACCAGTTTACTCATTTACCAATTTGAGAACCCTCGTGCTTTCAAGCAGCACAATGTAAACAAAGCCAGACTGCCAGTAATGTGGAGGGCAAACATGAAGGGTTGGGTCACAAGGACTTTGTTTTTGAAATGGCTGCATGAGGCTTTCACTCCCACCAGCTAAACAGCTAAAAACACCAGAAACCCAAGAAATCACAAGAGAGAAAACACCTGAAGGAAAACATCCCTCCATCACGGAGCCAGACTCTCCCTCAAAACTGTAACCTCCTCTCTACCCAGTTCCTCCTCACTTCATGCCAGAACTCGACTCATGCAAGGTTAGTTTTCTTGGTGGTTTATGGTTTTTGTATTACAGATTTTTCAGTTCGTAGCGTGAATTGTTGCAATGTTACTTTTCTCTTTTTTCAAATGTTCGTTTTTTTTCCCTGTGCTTAAAACTCATTAAAAAAAGTGTTTACATGGAGTGGTTCATAGCATGATTTGTTGCAATGTTACTTTTCTTGGTGGTTTATTAAATTACAGATTTTTCAAATGTTCCTTTTTTCCCTGTGCTTAAAACTCATTTTTTAAAAAATTGTTTACTATACTGTACAGTACAGCGATCGGGCTGTAAGGCTAATAGCGTGATCTCCTGCACTGTTACTTTTTTGGTTGCTTGTGGTTGGTTTTTAAATTAAAGTTCAGATTTGTTCAAATGTTCCTCTCTGTTCTGATAGAGAGCAAGCGAGTGTAGCTGAGCAGGGAGCCTGCGTATTTTGTGTCAGTGTTATTCAATGTTTTTACATTAGTTTACTATTACACTGAACATTCTATGATGTAATTAACTATACAGTAATCCCTCGCTATATCGCGCTTCGACTTTCGCGGCTTCACTCTATCGCGGATTTTAAATGTAAGCACATCTAAATATATATCACGGATTTTTCGCTGGTTCGCCGCTTTCTGCGGACAATGGGTCTTTTAATTTAGGTTACATGCTTCCTCAGTTTGATTGCCCAGTTGATTTCATACAAGGGACGCTATTGGCGGATGGCTTAGAAGCTACCCAATCAGAGCATGTATTACATATTAACTAAAACTCCTCAATGCTATAAAATACGCTTCCCGCGTGGCGTTTGTTTTGTTTGCTTCTCTCTGTCTCTCTCACTCTCTCTGCCTAACGGAGGGGGTGTGAGCAGAGGGGGCTGTTTACACAGTGGCTGTTTGCCTAGAAGATAGGACGCTCCTCTACAAAATGCTGCTTTATCATGGTGCTTCTGTATACTTAAAAGAATGCAAACATATCTTATCTTCAAAGAAGCACCGTGAAGAGCAGATAATGTCAGAGAGAGCTCGCTAAGAAAAGCAAACAATCAAAAAATCAATACGTGCTTTTAATTGTGAGAAAGAACTGCCATCTCTGTCTTGTAATGAAGCACAGTTTAAACGTTTGACTAAAGGGTGTTATTTCATGTCTAGAGGGCTCTAATAATGTTAACAGTGTGGGAGAGTTTATAAGGGCTTAAAATATATAAAAATAACCATACAAACATATGGTTTCTACTTCGCGGATTTTCACCTATCGCGGGGGGGTAAGGGGGTCTGGAACGCAACCCCCGCGATCGAGGAGGGATTACTGTATTTAGAAGGTCGTAAACAGGTTTTCTATGCTCTAACTGCGAAAATATTCAATTTATAAATAAAGAATCCTACTTCGCGGAAATTCAGAGTCTGGAACGGATTAACCGCGATAAACGAGGGTTGACTGTATTTGTGCTTAATCTTTACATATATTTACATATTTACATATATATTTACATACAATTTGTACAGTCTGGAATGGGTTGATTGTATTTACATACAATCCTATGGGGGAAATTGCTTCGGTTCACGACCATAACTCGTTCCAAAACTCTGGTCGTAAACCGAGTTGGTCGTGAACCGAAGCAATTTCCCCCAACAGAGGTTCCACGGTATACATAATATTATAAGTCTCTAAAGAACTGCCTAATGATAAGATTGGATGGCTAGGAGGACCAAAAAAAAAACAAATAGACTACAATTAAGGTGAAAAAAAACAAAATCTGCAGGGGTTCCAAGGCCAAAAGACAATCCAGACCCCTCCAGGCATTCTACCTAACAAAAATAATTTTAAGTGGCGCCTTATTGTTCTTAGGATTTGTCTTCATTTGTCAGTTAAAGCATCACAGGCAGCTGCATAGGACTTTGTTCAGGTGGTGGTGATGGGTCAGAATGTCAACACACAAGAACCCGAAAAGAAAACAAAGAAAAGCAGAGATTAGCAAATCTATTAAGGATTATGATAATTCTGTGCAATCCTAGTTTATTAAGTGTAGAATTAAAATGTAGCTATGAAAAAGCAAAATTTTTAGAATGATCTACAGCAGGGGTCTCCAACTTTTTTTCACCTGAGAGCTACTTTTACAAAATGAAAATGGCTGAGAGCTACTCATTTTTTTTAACGTTTATTCTCATAGTGTATTTCAACCCAAACAAACTGAATAAGCTTGTTTTGCCAGAACATTTACAACATTTTGGTGTCCACAACTCACATTTTGCATTAAAACATCACAAAAAATATTTAGTTCACCTGCAAGTGCGTTTTGTATGTCTGTATGCATTTTCTAGTGTATTTCACACTATTGAATCAAAATATGAATGCTGTCAAAACAAAACAATGCAATTACAAATACACAAATATTCCTTATTCATTTGCCATTTTGTTCCATGTCACTGTTTCACTTCACGAGAGTATTCACACGTCCAGTTGCATGTGTGATGTGTTTTTTAGTTCGTCAGATGACTGGCACTGCATGGAATCAACAAGAGAGGTGTATGGTGGAGTGTAGCCACTTAGGTTCACTGTTATAGAGTCATTTCAATCTTCATCTCTCAGTCTTGTTCTGAACTTTGATTTCATGACATTCATGTCAGAAAAGGCAGACTCACAGAGGTATGCAGACGCAAACATAGCAGACATTTTCAGAGCTGCATGGTGAAGATTCTTATAGTCATCTGGATCTACAAAACTCCAGAAATGCTGAGAATGCTGTTGAGACTTTAACTGCACATTATTGTGAAGGTTTAGTAATATATAATATATAAAATCCAATGTCTGTCTGTATGTCTGTCCGCTTTTCAAGAGAGAATTACTTAACAGATTTAGATTGGGTTTTTTTCTATAATTTGCTTGAACATTCTGGTTGATTTTGAGACTTCTCATTTCGCTATGTATCACATTTCACTTGCAATGCTGATTTATTTGCGTGAATCTGAAAAACATGCGGTGGGCCGAGGGGAGAGGCCTTCTTCACTCACTCGCCAGCTTCGGGGCATGTTCCTTAACTCCGCTTAGCTATTAGCTATCGAGCGAGAGAACAATTGAATTCAACTTTGATATTTAAAATAAAGTTTTCCTTAGGGTGTTGATGAGTTTGAGTCCGAATATTCTCTTAAGTGTATGCCACATTGAAAAGATTGCAATTCAGATTGTGGATCATGGTATGATTTTTTGGAAAGATCGCCAACCTCTAATTTGACTAATTAAGTTATCAAATTTAGGTAGGATTCATTAATCCTTTGGCGAGCTACTTGGAAAGGGGTTGCGAGCAATCGGTAGCTTGCAAGCAACGTTTTGGAGACCCCTGATCTGCAGTATATCTATTGGCAGGTGCATGTAACAGCCCAAAGCCACTTAATCACTTCTTTTATGCTTGGCTCTTGGAATAATAAGCACACCACCATTAGAGAACCTAAGGTTATGACTTGAAATGTGGGGGACAGGAACTCCACAATATAGGAATGAGTAAGATTATATAAAACTGTACAGGCAGACCTCAGTATGTGCATCTCGGGAACTGCAGGTCTGACATTGTGGTCAGCGGGGGACTGTACTTTCTCCGGTCCTGTTCGGCCTATATACATTGGACTTCCAATACAACTCGGAGTCCTGCCACGTGCAAAAGCTCGAAGACGACACTGCCATTGTGGGCTGCATCAGGAGTGGGCAGGAGGAGGAGAATAGGAAACTAATCAAGGACTTTGTTAAATGGCATGACTCAAACCACCTACACCTGAACACCAGCAAAACCAAGGAGCTGATGGTGGATTTTAGGAGGATCAGGCCCCTCATGGACCCTGTGATCATCAGAGGTGACTGTGTGCAGAAAGTGCTGACCTATAAATACCTGGGAGTGCAGCTGGATGATAAATTGGACTGGACTGCCAATACTGATTCTCTGTGCAAGAGAGGACAGAGCTGACTATACTTCCTTAGAAGGCTGGCGTCTTTCAACATCTGCAATAAGATGCTGCAGATGTTCTATCAGACAGTTGTGGCGAGCGCCCTCTTCTATGCGTTGGTGTGCTGGGGAGGCAGCATAAAGAAGAAGGACGCCTCACGCCTGGGCAAACTGGTGAGGAAGTAAGGCTCTATTGTAGGCACAGAGCTGGACAGTTTGACATCTGTGGCAGAGCGACGGGCACTAAGCAGGCTCCTGTCAATCATGGAGAATCCACTGCATCCATTGAACAGTATCATCTCCAGACAGAGGAGTAGCTTCAGCAACAGATTGCTGTCACTGTCCTGCTCCACTGACAGACTATCTATCTATCTACATCCATTAGTAGTATTTTAAAGTCAACTCTAGTTCCAAAGAAGGCACCTCTTCACCTAATGACTACAGACCATTGGTCTCATATCATGAAGACCTTCAAAAGGCCGGTCCTGAACTATATGAGTCCTCTTATTGTAGAGTACCTGGACCCACTGTAATTCACTTATCAGATATACAGTAGATTGGAGTTGAGGATGCAATTATCTATCTGCTCCACAAGGCTTATTCTCACCTGGACAAAACTGACAGTGCTGGGAGCATTAGGTTTTTTGATTTCTCCAGTGCCTTCAGTACCATCCAGCCATCTCTGTTAAGGGGTAAGCTCAGAGACAGGCAGGTGGATGAGCCTATGGTGCACTGGATAATGAACTATCTATTGGTCAGATTGCAGACTGTGAGACTCAAGGTTTCTGATGCAGATGTGATTAACACTGCAGCACCACAAGAACAGTCCGGTCTCCTTTTCACTTCAATCTTCTACACCTCAGACTATAAATTTAACACCAGGTCATGTCACTTGCAGAAATTCTCAGATGATTCTGCGCATATGTGGTGTATTGATAAAGGGGATGTGACAGAGCACAGGAGTCAGGTGGAAAAGTTTGTTTCTTGGTGCAAAGAGAATTGCCTGTATCTTAACATCAGCAAAACTAAGGAACTGGTTATTGACTTTCATTCACCAAAGAGCCTGTATGTTCAGTCACTATTCAAAGAGTGGATGTAGAGGTGGTCCACTCTTACAAGTCTTTCGGGGTCCATATTAATGACAAGTTGGACTTGTCTCAGAACACAGAGGAACTACAGAAGAAAGAACAGAGCAGGCTCTTTATCCTTAGGAGACACCATTCCTGTATGGAGAGACATCCTTGATATCTTCTGCAATTCTGTGATGGCCAGTGTGATTTTCTATACTATAGTGTGCTGGGCTGGTAACATCACTTCAAGGGAGGACCACCAAATCAATTTAGTTAATTAAAAGGACAAGCTACATTATAGGACTGAAACTGGACACCCTGGAGGTCATAGCGAAGCAAAGAATTAAAACAAAACTGAGTGCCATTATGAACAATGTTGCACATCCTCGCTCTGACACACCAACACTGAGGACCTTCAGCCATTGAATTATTCAGCAGAAGTGTCTCAAGAAACACTACTAGAGCTCCTTTATACCAACAGCAATATGTCTGCCTAATGCCTCACTGGAACTGTAACTTCCATATATATTTATAATTTCCTTGCTGTATAGTCATTCTGGTATGTGTGTGTATATATTTATTTATTAACATCTCTAACTATTTATGTATTTATTTTTTTAAGGAGCTTCTTTAAAAAGCCAAATTTCCCCCTGGGACAAATAAAGTTCTATCTATCTTTCTATCTATCTATCTATCTATCTATCTATCTATCTATCTATCTATCTATCTATCTATCTATCTATCTATCTATGAGACATGGGTTGCCAAGGCAATGATGCTAAGACTGGTGAGATGTACTTAAATGTTCTTTTTCTGTTCTATTTATCAATGTACACCCTCGCACACAACCATAACTTAAAATTGCTGAATGCATTGATGATCCTGTGGTATAGCGGGTCTGCGGCTTCCAAAAAAAAGTCAGGTTTTTAAAATCCGTATAGCCGTGTCGTTCTCCGTGGGCGCGATTGCACGACCGCAGGGAGTTAATGAGGTGATTGGAGCGAGTCACACATGCACGTGTGGGTGTGGTCGTTCTCGTTTGCCTCATTGGCTTCCTGTGGTGTGTAATTAAGCTGCTGTGCCCATGGAGGCAGAGGTGTGTATATATAGACGGATGGATAGGAGTGGGGGAGAATAAATCGTGGAAAAAAAGAGAGATCGAGGAAGTAAAAAAAATGAGGTGAAAAGTCAGTCTAGGTGAGAGGATCTGGCCACCTGGAAAGTGGAGACACCACGAGCTGGGGCCCCGCTAAGGAGGGTTTGGCCGATGCACACTCGGGCTAGTTCACCCCACTGACAACTACCGAGTGGGGTGAGCAGGAGAGGATCTGAGGAGCAACTACGGGAGCAACCTCGTCGGTCTTGCAGTGATGTCTGTTTGGAGGCCAAGACGGAGGTTGACCGAAGGAGCTTGTGGCTGTTGGGATTCCGCGGCTGTGAGTAATGGTGAGCCGGGGAGTGAGTGATGGAGGTGGGCCAGAGAATAACAAGACTGAGAGACTGCATTTTTAACTTCTACATTTTTAACCTCAGATTTTAAAGGATTTATTTATTGTTGATGGTTTTAACCCCACTGGACACTTGATTTTATGGATTTATTTACTGAACTTTGACACTTCACTTTTGCACTTTTTGATTTGATTGTTTTAAATATGGAATATATCCCTTGGCCATGAAAAATTTGTCCCTATTTGTCAGCTCATCTCGGTGACATTATCGATGGTGTTGGGTTCAGGGTTCCTGAACAGACGATGAGAGCATGGAAGAGAACCCGCATCGTCACAGATCCAATAGAAATCTGTAGATGTCAACAGTTTCTTTATTTTTGTTTGGCTCTCAGTGTACGTTTTGATGGCCATTACTGAAGTATCAGACAAACTGAGCTTGTTCATTCAAAACCATAAGCCAAGTTAAATCTTAACAGAGCAACAGACAATATTTCAAAAGTGCTACTGTCACTCAAGATGGAGTCATATATTTATCAAGATAAGAATTCAATTACAGTAGGATAGCTTATGTCAATCCATTTTAGATTAATCACATATTGTGTGCACTTCTTGGCTTTTAAATCAACTGTTAGGGGAGCAAATGCAAGTTGGGTTTGTTGAGATTCATGTCTTCATCGTTTGCTTTGTCAGTCCAGTTATTATGTGGCCTTTTTAAATGGCATGTGTAACACCACCTCAGTGAAGCAGCTTGATGTCATAATTATAATGTAATTTTTCACAAAAATATAAAAGAGGAATGGGATGTATAAGAAGTTGTTCAGAAGAGGACACATTCATAGCAAAGAAGCCATTAGACAAGAACACAGGGAGCAGCAGGAATAAAGAAAACAAGATGTGAAGGATTCCACACAAATTGGCTATACAGATCAAAAAAACTAAATAACCTATACATACTCACTCCCGGATTAATACTGAAGGTGTGTTTTAGAGTATTAGAACATTTTAACAATGGATAATTTTATTCATCTCTTTCTTACAAAACAACATGACCGGTAGCGTGGTGACAAAATGTCCCACACCTTTGGAGTCAACCACAACTTTGGCATAAGGTAATGAAAGAGAAAGGAAAACAAAGACAATGGATTGAGAAACAAAAAAAAAGACAAAGAAAATCAAGAGAGGATTGAGTTGGAGAGCTAAGAGTGAGATCAGGAGTGTAAGCTGGTGCAGTAGACTGGAGGAGTGGTGGTCAGGAGGAGGCCCTGCAGTGAGTGAGATGAACAGCCCTCCGAGGGCAGGTTACTCCTGTTGAACATGAAGTGGATTGGCTTTGGAGATGCCTAGGGATGATGGTGGGATGATGGAGCTGGGCTTTGAGGTGCCCTAATCAATTGATGGATGATTGCACTTGCTGGTGTATTAGCCCTGACGGGTAAGAGGGGGTGACGAGAGTGGGCTGGCAGAAGGATAGCAGAGATGGAATTTTAACATTCTTTTTTTGGGGGTTATTTATTGATTAATTGTAACTCCCACAATGAGCTCTGTTTTTATTATGGATTATTTATTTCTTTAAAGAAGAACTGCACCACACTTTATTTCTTTGGTCATGGATTGTTTTGAATAAATGCACAAAGCACTGATTTGCAGTAACCTTCTTGTTGTGTGCCCTCATTGCACTAATCTATCCCAGTCATGAATATCAATGACCCAGATTCAAAATGAAGATGCTAAGGCTGTGAGCAACCCAGACATCACAAAGATTAATAATTAAAAATCTGTATTTTTTACCACCTTAATGAATAGTGAAAATAAAAGGCATGAAAAGTGAATATAAACATTCAGTAATGTTGACAACCTGTCCTGCAAAGCACCATGGATCCATATTAGAGATGACAACTATGAGGACATGGCCTGGAGTGGCAAGTGTTACCAACAGCTTTATATCATAATGTTATTGATACCATACAAAATTTAAACCTGCAAAGTCCAATTTAGGGTCATGGGTGGAATGAGCCCACCCTGGTAGCACAGGGTGCCAGGCAGGAAACAAACCTGGAACAGGGGCCAGTTTGGAATCTCTATTTAACCTAACCTGCATGTAGTTGGTGATGCGGGAGGAAGACCACGGTACCTAGAGGAACCCCTCACAGATATGGACAATAACTGGATATGGCTGTGGATTAATGAAGCAGCAGCACTAACCACTGTGCAACCATGCTGACCAATAAAGTTATTTATTCTGTGATCAATTTTGATATTGTAGTCTTATTCTCATGTAATCTCTATATCTTTAAAAGCTGTCCAGTTTGACAAAACTATCCTGAATAGTCAATGTAATATAATATTAATTATCTGTTTTGCCAACCCAATGCATTATTTTTTTCTAAGTCAAAGTGTAACAAGGTGGATAGAAACAAGGGAATGTCACAGTCAGTGACATCAGGACCGTCAGGTTTGTCTGCCAAGTGAATTTACCTTTAAAGCAGGGGTCCCCAACTTCAGTCCTGGAGGGCCCCAGTGGCCGCAGGTTTTCATTCTAACCCTTTTCTTAATTAGTGCACTGTTTTTGCTGCTAATTAACCTCTTTTGTATTCATTTTAATTGACTTGTTTTTTTAAGATTTATTCCTCTGAATTGCTTCATTTCTTTCCTTACATGGCACCCAAACAGAAATGAAATGTGAAGTGAGGGAGCCGACAGAAGACCATTTAAGCCAGGGCCTCAAACTCCAACCAATTTCACTCCAACCAGTTGCTTAATTAGGTTCAGATTTGTGTTGTTAATTAAACCCGCTTTATAATTCCATGGCTTGTTGCTGCTCTCATTGTGCAATAGCATACATTTCCGAAATTGTTGATTTTCTCTTTTCTAAGAGCACTGTAAAAATGTATTGGTGATCTGAGACCTTCACCTTTGTTTATTTTCAGATATTGTATGATTGACACAGTTTGCTGGTCATATTTCGGTTCATTTTATATCTCATTATTGTTTGGCTACTAATTAAGGAAAAAAGAAACAATTAAGGGGTCTGAGTCTTCAAGAGTAAGCCAAATAAAATTAATTCAATAGAAGTTAATTAGTAGTTAAAACAGGTCACTAATTAAGAAAAGGGTTAGAATGAAAACCTGCAGCCACTGGGGCCCTCCAGGACTGGAGTTAGGGACCCCTGCTTTAAAGAATTGTGGTCAGGTAATCACCTGCCCTTGCACATCACTGAATTTTCAGAGCTTGTACAAAGCTTAGCAGGCCTCAGTTTCATACAATAACAGCAAGGAGGCAAAAGGATTGTGATTTTTGTGCCTCTTTAAATGTTTCTGTTTTGCATGTTTATGCTATGTCTGTCTTGACTGGCTGTCCAGTCATACTTCTTATGTGTTTTGGGAATCTTAGGGGTCATTGTTGCCCCATTAAATCCAACAGAAGACACTCGGGACACCAGGTAAAAGCACCTTTAATCATCCCGGAAGTACTTTGGGGCTTCCATCCTCATGACTTCCTAGTACAGTGGAACCTCGGTTCACGAACGTCCCGGTTCACGTACAACTCGGTTCACGACCAAAAAGATCGCCAAACTTTTGCCTCGGTTCACAACCACACACTCGGTATACGAACAAGCCAGGTTCCCTTGCCTGCCTGCAAGCTGAGCTGAAAGAGAGAGAGAAAGAGAGAGAGAGAAAGGGCGAGCGAGCACGTGCCTGCTAGGGAGGTGGAGGAGGAGATTGCTGCACGTGTTTGCTGAACAAGCCAGTTTCCCTTGTGTCCTCAGTTGAGAGAGAGAGAGGGCGAGCTAGCACGTGCCTGCTGGGAAGGGGGAGGAGGAGATTGCTGCACGTGTTTGCCTGCCTATCTGTAGGCTGTAGTGCAAGCGAAACCATCCCCCTCCCCCCACAGGCAGCCTGAGAGAGAAAGAGAGCTGCCATGCTTTTTCATTTAAGCAAAGCCGCTCCTTGTTCATTGTTTTCAATAAGACGTGCACTCTCTTTGTGCTCTACAGTATTTCGTGTGCTTTTGCAGTTAACTATGGCTTCTAAGCAAGTGGAGAGTGGTCAGAAGAAAGTTTTGAAGAAAATTGAAATCGAAGTAAAGAAAGAAATTACAAAAGGTGGAAAAATGTTTACCAGTTTACTCATTTACCAATCGGAGAACCCTCGTGCTTTCAAGCAGCATAATGTAAACAAAGCCAGACTGCCAGTAATGTGGAGGGTCACAAGAACGTTCTTTTTGGAATGGCTGCATGAGGCTTTCACTCCCACCAGCTAAACCGCTAAAAGCACCAGAAACCCAAGAAATCACAAGAGAGAAAACACCTGAAGGAAAACACTTCATGCCAGAACTCGTTTCATGCAAGGTTAGTTTTCTTGGTGGTTTTTGTATTACGGATTTTTCAAAAGTAATTTTTAGTTCATAATGCGATTTGTTGCAATGTTATTTTTCTCTTTTTCAAATGTTCGCTTTTTCCTTGTGCTTAAAACTCATGAAAGGTTTACAGATGGAGTTTTTCATAGCGATTAGGTGCGATGTTACATTTCTCTTTTCAAATGTTCGCTTTTTTCCTTGTGCTTAAAACTCATTAAAAATTGTTTACATGGAGGACTTCATCGTGTGATTTGTTGCAATGTTACTTTTTTGGTTGCTTGCGAGTTGGTTTTTAAATGAAGTTCGGATTTGTGCGATGTTTTTTTCTGCTGTGCTTAAAACTCATTTTAAAAACATTGTTTACAGCGATCAGGCTTTAGGTTTAATAGCGTGATCTCCTGCAATCTCGCTTTCTTGTTTGCTTGTGAGTTGGTTTTGCAAGCGCTTTGGAATTTTTTCTGCTGTGCTTAAAAGTCATTTTTAAAAAAATGCTGCGCGAGCACGTGCTACAGAGAGATTAGAGAGCCGGGCAGCTGACAGGGAAGGGATTGGGGGGACGGACAGGTGTGTGTGTGTGTGTGTGTGTGTTTGTGCGCTCGCGCTACTCAGAGAAGAGAGCGCGTGAGCGAGCCAGCTCCTGTAGCTGATCAGGGAGCCTGGGTGTTTTGTGTCAGCGTTATTCAATGTTTTTACATTAGTTTACTATTACACTGTGGATTCTATGATGTAATTAACTATATTTGTGCTTAATCTGTACATATTTTTACATATTTACATACAGTTTGTACGGTCTGGAACGGATTAATTGTATTTACATACAATCCTATGGGGGAAACTGCTTTGGTTCACGACCAACTCGGTTTACGACCAAAGTTCTGGAACGAATTATGGTCGTGAACCGAGGTTCCACTGTACTTCCGGGCTATAAGGGAAGCATGACTTACCTGGTCCTTCCACAGCACCTCCTAGCAACACCCACAGCACCCAACAGGGCTGTGATACTGAACTCCAAGTCCCAGGATGCCCTGTGGAAATCCGGGGCACCGCTACTCTAGCATCTTAGAGGAGGCAGTGTCCAAAAGTTGCTGCCATCTCCCATTCTTCTATTCTCAGGGAATCCTGGTTGGGCTGAGCTGCCGGCCATCTCTTACGGTTTACTGTATAAAAGGCATAGTGGTCTCATCATTGTACTTCTGGCGACAGAATGCAGAAGCAATTAAAAAAGCATAAGGAGACACAACAAAGTAAAAAAAGTTGGGGCACCACATTGGTGACCCCATTTAATTTGAAAGAATGTACGAAAATGCAGCACACAAAAATTTCCAGACACAAGTTCAGAACAGTACTGAGAAGATGGTTCCCTAGTTTTACAGTCACTCAGCAGGAAGGGACGGTTCCAGGAGAGGGGAGAACAGAAATGATGTCAGCGGTGGATCGCCTGTCGGTCTTCTGTTGTGTAGAGGGAGGAAGAGCGAAGGCATTAGACTACAGTGCAAACTCCTAGTTCAGCAGGTAATTACCGTCACCAGAGCCCTTAAGCTGTGTGTCATGCGTACGCGCGTGACAAAGACTAACAGGATACTGTGCTGCAAGAGTCCACTGTGTTGGGAACAAGTGAAGCAAATTTATCTTTAAGTGTACAGCTCACTTAAGGGCCTAATCCAGAATAATATAAGCAGGACAACAGTGATGGGGAAGAACAGCGAAAGAGAAGAGTCCCTGTACTCAGTCTGGGTATGTAGAAACACAGAAGGAGGTGAATGTTAGAGGAGAGTTATGAAGAGGCTCAACAGAAATATTCGGAATTGTGGAGGGATTTAGCAGCATGAATTACTTCAAAATGAATACGGGATTTACAAATGGATGCTGGTTTAGGGGTAATTCAACACAAATGACTGAAAGTTTATCCTAATGCAGATAAATCATAGATGGGTGCAATAAGACACCAAGCAGTGTGATAGATAATAGTACTTTGTGACTCTTCAAATCTCAACTTGATATTTTGGAATAGTTAATAAAATTGGAACTAACAAATAGTTGCGTTGAATGGTTTATTCTTGTCAAAGTTGTCGGTGCATTCTTAACAGCTGTTGTATATATATGTGTATTGTCTTCCTTATCGGGTATCATTTAATTAATCTCAATTAACTCCTAACCGGGCCGACCATCCTGTATGCTGAGTGGTTGATATTTGACTGATATCTTGTAAAAGATCTACTGACAGAATGGATGTGTAAAATCCATATCTCCTGCACTAATATGACACGTTTTGTCAAGTCCCTAAATACTGCATATTTTTCAGGCATTACCTTTAAATCTGCAGAACTCAGTTTTCTCTTCTCCATTCATTCAATATTTCTATGCTTCCTTTTCAGCATAAATCAATTGTGATTATGTAAAGAATGTCCATTTCTTGTTTTGTTTTTATTCCCATACTGTGCATAAAACCATTTTCTAATTTTGGGTTTACACATTTTTGAAGAATCATCTATTGCTGAAATGACAACACAAATTTCAAAATCATACTACTGTCATTTTAATCACGGAGGCCAATTGTTGATTAGCCGGCTCTACGTATACACTCTGTGAATTTGTTCAACAATCCCATGCAAGTTGAAATATAATCTGCCACGGTTTTTTTCAGGAAATCTGTTGTCCTTCCATTTTTAATATTCATTCTATGTGTATATTAGTTTTTTATCTGTTTTGTAAAGTAGATAGTTTGGACGTTAGAGGCGTGACCTGGATTTCCAGTGCCAAGATCAGACTTTCATGTGATTCCACTAAAATGTTCAATGAGCTAAACTCTTTCATGTTTTTCTTTTACTTTTCTTTCTATAATAGGACTGAGCTGTTCCAACTTTCTAAGAAAGCTCAGCTGCAAGTCATCCTTAGGAGCAAGACGCTGGATGGACACGAGTGTTAGACTCGGCATATGGGGTTGTCTTTGGTGAACCGGCCACTTCAGAGATTGACCTTCTTGTGATTACTTTTTTTCAGGATGCTAAGAATAATGAGATCCCATTGCACTCTGAGACTACCCCAGCCTCGCTCCAACACCAGAAATGATCTAATGCTCAATACTGATGCTCGGTCCAGCATTGACTCCATCTTTGCTGCTGTCCTTAACATCTTCCTGAAGCATCACACTGGATTTGCTTGGATGTTTTCATACATCCTTCTCAAAAAGAAGTGAATTTTGGAAGCCAAATGAAAGATCTCTGTTCTCTCCTCTGTGTGTGACATACAGTATCTGTATATCAATAATAAAAATAAAAAGACACCTATGAGTTGAATAAAATTAAGAAAGGAATTTAGATTGTGTACATTGGGTTCAGTTTCCATAATTTGATTATCTAGACAGTCAGCAAAATTAACATTTTTTCCAGCACAAATAACACAATTGAAAAGGGCTGGTAGTAACAGATCTTACACATGAAAGCATTTTAAAACAATTACATATCTACAAAATGAGTCTGATACTTAAGAGAAATTAAAAGAGTTCTACAATGCAACATGGAGAACTCTGGATAAAAAGCACATGCACAATATCATATGTGTGTGCACATTGTTGACTCTGCTGTTGTTCATTTACTGTGCATATTAAAATAAAGAGAGACATTACTGATTAATGTACATTTTATAATTAATCAAAAACAATTTCAATAAAATACTTTGGATTATCAGTCGCATCTGCTCAGAAATGATTAAGATCTAAGGAGAAATTGACCAGGAGATAGAAAAAGATTAAAGAGAAAAACCAAAACACAAAACTCAAGTCATTCTCTGAAGATACACTGTACCCTAAAGTTTTAATTCTAACTTGACTATTTGGTTTCCCTGTGTGGCTTGGGTTCAAATTCACGATTTCGGGCTGTTTTGTTCATTTTTGATTCTTTAATTTATCTTAATGTTACCTTGACTATTTGCATTACTTTTTGTTTTTGGTTGTGTCTAAGTATGTAAACTTCCTGGGTTATGTTTTGTGTGTGGTTACCCCAAGGCCAATAACTGCCAGGAACTGCCCTCTGCCCTATAAATCCCGAGGGTCCCCTGTAGTTCTTGGTGGTTCATTTTGAATGTGTTAGGGAGTTTTGTCAAGTTGTGCTTTTTTGACATTCCGCTCTGTATTTCGACTTTTCTTGGTATTTTATTTTGGGACTTGATCACTTGGGTTGCCTAGTGTTTAAGGTAAATATTGTATGCCTTTTGTGTTCTACTGACTTTCACTGTGTGACAGACCTTTTTATTTTTACAAAGATTTTATGTTTACCCTTCTATCTAGCTATGGTTTGGTGGTATATTCCCCTCTAGTGGGCATTTTTGGAAGTGCTATTTAGTACTTGGCTCCTTGGGACTCCTAGTTCACAACAATGTGCCCTAAGTCACTGTAATATTTGTTGTCTTTTTGTCTTCGACCCAGTACTGTAATGGCTGAAGCTGTGTGTTGCCATCTTTTGTAGACAGAACGAGATGACCTTCTGTATCGCATGATAAGCAATGGGCATAGCAACTTGTACATAATATGACCACCTTCTTGCAAAGATGGTAACAGAATGGCGGAATCCATACAAAAAACAAAATGGCATCTGCAGAATAAGAATAAAATTAATAAACAAGTTGAAATAAACATACATAAATTCTGGAAATTAAACAGTTTTGGTGGAGAGTCAGAAAAGCATGGAATAATAACAATGTTAATTCATTTTTCTCATTTATTATCAGTCCTTTAAAATGAGATATACACCTTTCTTTGATACTGATGAAACTTCTTTCCTTAGGTAAAGAGCAAGCACAATGTCCAAATGCTCTATGTTCAAACCTTCAACTGTATACAAACCCACTTATCCAGTTTATGGTTATAGGAAATGGATGCCTATCCTGGTAGACCTGGGCACAAGGCAGTCCATCACAAGGCAAACAGACAAATGCACCCACACTAACGGACACCAGGCCAGTTCAGAGTTGCCAGTTAGCGCTTACATTTTTGACAAGTGAGAGATAAACCAAAGATGAAAACCAATGGTGATGATTCTTGTTACATGTTTCTTTTTATTTTACTATTGTCAAACATTCCCACAACGTTTCCAGACCATGATTCCTGATATGTGTCCTGAGCTCTGTTTGCCACTCAAAGCTTCTGCAACCCAGTGAAACACACCATGAAACACTGAAGATAATAGAATTTAAGAGGACAAATTATTGTATGTTAGGCATAAATATAAACTGCAGACTAGAAAGACTTCAAAACTGATTATGAAAATTTCCAGAATTGATCATTGTGATGGATGGCTGGGAACCTTGCCCCACCGAGAGGCCTGGAGAAGCAGGAAACCGGGAGAGGGGCAACTCTTTCCCCTGGTCGTAAGAGGGCGGCCACCCTGGATGATGTGGAAGCCATGGAGCTGGAAGGATCAACCCTGTGAGGATCCGTGGCCACCGCCAGGACTATGAGCCTTGGACTGCAGCACTTCTGCCACACCAGGAAGTGCTGCCAAACCAGGAAGCAGGTACACCTGGAGTGCTTCTGGGTGCCCATGCAGCATTTCCGCCACACCAGCTGAGTGCATTATAAAAGGGGCCGCCTCATTCCATTTAGGGAGCTGGACTCGGGAAGCAGAGGATGGAGCTTGCGAGTGGAGGAGTGAAGGACGCAGAAGACTTGGGAAAAGAGAGAGAAAGGACTGAGCCATTATTGTGGTTTGGTGCAGTATGTGTATTGTGCTGAAAAAGAATAAAAGCATGTGTTTGGACATCTGGCTGTCTCAGTGTCTGTCTGCATCCAGGCTTCTTTTACATCCTGCACGTGCCAAATAAGGTATTGTATAGGAAAAGGTGGTCAGAATTTAAACTTTTGACTACAAGATAAACAGAACAACTTACTTTTAAGTCACATTATGGCCAAAATAAACCTGGAGAGAAGGTCAAAATGAATTTAGCTTAACGAATGCATAAACAGAAAAATACAAAGCAACAGAGGTTAATAAAATAGCAGGAAACAAATTAGACACCAATTCCAAAGGATAAGACAGAAATGCATCATGCCAAGCAGCTTCACTCCTGGCTAATTAACATACTGCTGAAGTTTTTAGCTAGAAGAATCAACAAAGTGGTTTCTTCTTTCATATCATAAGACCAAACCAGAGTCATTAAAGGCATGTGGCATGTGGTATCCAGTCTTCAACACTTGTTAAATATTCCAATGTGTAAAATCTGAATATAAAGAAGTTTTACTATCCTTGAGTGCACAAAAAGCCTTTGATAGAGCACTGGGCAAATATGATTTTCACACTGAACAGAGAATGTGGTGCAGTGCAGCATTTAAATAAATAATCGCGTCCCAGGAAGCGCAGGCTCTGATCGGGTTCAGGTGTACACGAGCATGCGCTTCACACCAGGGTTGATTGGGGTGCTTGGCTGATCGTGCATTGATGTGTAAATACAAGCGGATCAGCCAGATTCCTCATTCACACCTCAGAGTAGCCAAAATACCGACTAAAAAGTTAAAAAGAAGCATGCATGGCAGATGGAGGAGGAACAAAAAGAGACAGAACAGAAAAACTCGGAGGTTATAGAAAGGGAGAGAAGGACAGGAGTTGGATGGCGCCAGTGCGACACAGTGGGGAAGCAGGCAGATAGCAAAGTGAGCAGTGGGGAAAATGTGTGTGGCCAGCGCTCAAAGGGGGGCTGAGGGTTGCTCCTGATGAGCAGCCTTAGAGCAGGATTGATGGATCATTCCAGGAGGTCTCCCTTGCAAGATTGAAGAATTGCAGCAGAAGTCGGAGGGAGTAAAACTCAGTGCGGCACCCTGTAGACACCGACGGACTGGCAACAGTCCTGCTAATGGATATCTCCTCGAGCTGCAGAATCTGAAGAGGATAAGCTGGAGAGCTGCCGGATTTTAGAAAGCAGCACTAAGGCTCATGGTTTTAGAAGAATAAGCTTGCCCTTGGATTTTAACCTTGCTTTAATGGATTATCAATTTGGATATTTCATCTTTCACCTTTGGCACTGATTTTATGGGTTATTTATTGGAAGAAGGAGACTGTACTGTTTGCATTTTTTGTTTGGTTTAAATAAAAGCACTGACATTTTTTGCATGAACCCTTTGCTGAATATATGTGTCCTCATTTGCCCGGCTCACTTCAGTACATCACTATTGATAGTTAGGGGTCGAAGAGGCTCCCAAAAGTGACCAGGGAGTGTGAAATAACCCGCACTCTCACAGACCCCAATATATCTGCATTGATTAAATCTCTTTATTCTAGTCCAATCCTTATCGATAATAATAACAGTTCCTAATATTAGCTATTTATCTCCAGAAGCAATCAAAGAAAAAGGGGATCATTACAGAAGTGCCCTCTTAATAATGATGATTTGGTGCATTGTATCTCTGACCCACTATCTTCTATGACACTAGTATTGACACTTCTAGGAGAATTTCATAAAATCTCTAGATTAAAATTAATTTGACTAAAAGCATGCCTTTTCCTGTGAACTGCCTTACACATCAGCAGGTTAACTTTACATCGATGGTATCAGAACAGTTTAAGTACCTGGAGATATTTATTTCAAGAAATAAATTGTTACAACAAATTGTTTTTAGATGATCCTCCCTCCGTCTTAAGTTAACTAGGCAAATCAACATTTCGAAAAAGAATATCCTGCCAAAACTTCTGTCTTATTCAAAGCATCCATATATATACTCAGCAAAAAAAGAAACGTTCCTTTTTCCAGGACTGTGTATTTCAACAATAATGTTTTAAAAATCCAAATAACTTTATAGATCTTCATTGTAAAGGGTTTAAACAATGTTTTCCATGCATGTTCAATTAACCATAATCAATTAATTAACATGCACCTGTGGAATGGTCGTTAAGACCTTAACAGCTTACAGAAAGTAGGTGTGTGAATTTCCCCTTGGGATTAATAAAGTATCTATTTATCTATCTATCTATCTATCTATCTATTTAAGGTCACAGTTCTAAAAACGCAGGACACTAAAGAGACTTGTCTACCGACTGTGAAAAACACCCAAAGAAAGATGCCCAGGGTCCCTGCTCATCTGCGTGAACGTGCATTAGGCATGCTGCAGGGAGGCATGAGGACTGCTGATGTGGCTAGGGCAATAAATTGCCATGTCCGCACTGTGAGACGCCTAAGACAGCGCTACAGGGAGACAGGAAGGACAGCTGATCATCCTCGCAGTGGAAGAGCCCGGATCTCAATCCCATTGAGCACGTCTGGGACCTGTTGGATCGCAGGGTGAGGGCTAGGGCCATTCCCTCCTAGAAATGTCCAGGAACTTGCAGGTGCCTTGGTGGAAGAGTGGGTTAACATCTCACAGCAAGAACTGACAAATCTGGTCCAGTCCATGAGGAGGAGATGCACTGCAGTACTTCAAGCAGCTGGTGGTCACACCAGATATTGACTGGTACTTTTGAATTTGAGCCTCCCTTCATTCAGGGACACATTGTGAAACATTTTTAGTTTATGAATTATGGTGTTGACTCTCATACAAATATTTACACATTAAGTTTACTGAAAGTAAAAACAGTTGAAAGTCAGAGGACGTTTCTTTTTTTGCTGAGTATACATCTTCACATCTTTTTTTAAGAGTTGGACTCACCTGTAACAACCTTTATTTGGAACTCAAAAATGCAACATGTTAAAAATGAGACCCTACAGAGGATTAACGCTGAAGGTGGCATGGCACTACCTAGGTTTCATTTTTGTACAATGAGATATTAGAAACTGGCAGATGTCCACAAATCTACACCCGCTTGGCTTGCAATGGAAAAAAATCTTTCTAAATCCTTGTATTTTCTATACTGTGCTCGAGTCAACGCTAACTACAGTATTGTATAGTCAATTTAGCAGCAGTCCAATGCTACATCATTTACTAAAGATATGCAACCAATATATGACACATTTTAAGGCTCTTATCTGATAATCACCTATTTTAACCTGCTCTAACCTATGCAGTGTTCAGTTTATGGAAGACACTCTGAATTGTGATATTTTATAATCCGTATATTGGTAACTTAATTGCATCTTTTGAACCATTGAACTCCAGATCATACCTTCAAGCTACACACTATTTCTTTTATACACAAAGCAGAAACTGTTAAAAGCACCTACCTGACTTCTTGCACCTTTAATCAATATCTGTCCCTGAGGCCATAACTGGCTATTATAGATGAAGATTCCCACAGCTTCACCAAAGTATACAATCTGACTGAAAATATGTCTTTCAATTATAATTTTGTAAAAACAAAATAGAATTCCGCCATTTATAAAATAAATTGTAGATTATTATTTGTCCTAATTTAACTGCAAAATTATAATAAATCATAACATCTAAATTGTTTAAATTGTACCCAGAGCAAGTCCAATTTGTGCAAGATGTCAGCAAGTGCCTAAATGACTAGGCCATTTGTTTTGGGAATGCCTGACGCTTTAACTATTTTGGGCAAACCTTTTTATACAATATCTCTCAGATGTCTTTATATTTCATGCCACTCCTAATGCCTGAGCAGTAGTATTTGGAGTAGTACCAAATAGGCTAAAAGTGTGCTATGAAAAATTGATTGTCATATTTTATATCCCACTATTTGCATAAAGAATTATCATGCTCAGCTGGAAGAATTCCAATCCACCTTCTATAGCTCAGTGGAAAAGCAATGTTTTATATTCTATCTACTGTATATCTAACTGGAACAAAGCAAATTATCTTTATGAGGATCTCTTCAAAACCTTTTCAGTGATTGGTCAGATATCATTAAAATAATTCTAAAGAAAACATGGTAGAGCCCATTTTTTATTTAACATACTGTATTATTGATGTATTCTCCCTATGCACGTCTTTACTAGAACTTAATCATCAAATCCTACAGTTTCTTATCATTGCTATGCTGATGATACACAGCTATACCTGTCATTCCCTTGAGAGGACCACACAGTATCAGCTAGAATCTCTGCATGACTTACTGATATTGCAACCTGGATGAAGGAACACCATCTCCAGTTCAAACAGGCAAAGATGGACCTTCTTGTTATCCTAGCTCACTCCATTTCTGTCCAGGTTGGTTCATTATCACCAATGCCTACCAAGTTGGTATGCAATCTAGTGGTGCTAGCTGATGACTAGCTGTCCTTCAAGGATCATGTTGCTAAAGTCTTCTTGGTCTTGCAGATTCACTTGGTACAATATTCGCAACATCAGACAATAACTGACAGATTATGCAGCACAAGCTCTGGTCTTGCCATGGCTGGACTACTGCAGTTCTCTGCTGGCCAAAGCACTAGTATGCGTCACCAGGCCACTGCAGATGATTCAAAATGCAGCGGCACGGCTGGTGTTCAACCATCCAAGACAGGTGTGTGTCACTCCTGCTTCTTGTAGCTGCACATATTAAATTTAAATCCTTAATGCTTGTCTACAGAGTAGTTAGTGGGTCTGCACATATATATGGAGACACTTGTGAAGTTCTATGCTCTTTCTCGACTTCTCAGGTCTGCTGTGTTTAAGAAGCACTTCTGTTTGGTGAGTTTCTGTCTAACTGATATTAGCTGTTAGGTTTTGTAAATCTGCGAATTGTAATTAGCTTATATTTTGTTTTAAGCTCTTCACTTGTGGAACTCAATTTTGTACCCTTCTCCTGTAATACTCATTCCCAGGACTGATGTTACTTGATAATGTTGACCTCTTTTGTAACTTGCTTTTGATAAAAGCATCTGCTAAGCAAAGATATATAAATGTAAATATAATATTAGTGGCAATTCAAAAGAACAGTCTGATTAAAGAGGCTGCCGTCATTTACCAGGACCAGACATGCAAATATCAGAATCAATACACTAAATCAAAATGTGAAGACAACCAAACTAAAACCCTATGATAATTTGTTATAAACAAATGCTCTTTGAAAAAAGTTGAGAAGTCTTTGCCTTAGCAAAGTTTGGAATTGATGGAATACAGCCATGTTTTACAAGGGCGTTACAATGACATCAGAGGTCATGAACCTTCTCACATGATTAGCAGTGATGTTGATTCTGTTAGCAGTATGGCAGCTGTAGTGATGGGGATAGAGCTAAGAAAGTCAAGTAATTAGAAAAATGAATTAATCATCCTCTTTAATAAAACCCTTGTGTGCGTCCAGTGTCCGTGTGTGTGTGTCTTCTGGTGAAGTGCGCATGCGCGGGCCGTGCTGCACATTGTACCGTGCCCCGCCCATGCGCTCGGCACGTGGACGCACACACACTGGAAGCTGGGCGCGCAGTGAATGGCCTGGCCTAGCCGCCGCCGCGCACGATGAGCAAATAAAGCACACACACTGGAAGCTGGGCACACAGTGAACGGCCACGCATGATAAGATATAAAGGACACCATTGCTGGGGAGAGTGCTGATTGGGTAGTCTCGGCAGCGCACATAAAATCTGTTGTTGGGGAGACGCCACACAAAATAATCAGTTGCACGCCCCCACAGATTAAAATACTTGCTGGGGAGACGCCACAGGCACGATTAGCACGCCACACATTACGTCAGTTGCTGGGGACACTCTGCTGATTGCCCACTGTTGTGACAGAAAATTAAAGTCATATTACGGACATCAAAGCCAGTATTACTGTCAGAGAAAATTACAGGCATTTTATGGAAACACAAACCAGTATTATTGCAAGAGAAAATTAAATCCATATTAAAGGATGCATATTACAGCCACATATAAGCCAGTATTACTGTAGGAGAAAATATTACGGACGTATCTACTAACAACATGCCACCCAAAAAAAGGACACGTCAAGTAGGACAAAAGACACAGACAATCAAATCCTATATAAGCAACATCTCCTGCAAGAACGGTCAGCTCAACAAGTAAACATCAACAAAAGAAAGGCTGAAAGACAAAGAAAAATACGAGCAAATAGAGCGATTGAAGAAAAAGAAAATGACTGTCAGAAAAACGCTAAAAGAGAAAGACTCAGAAGAGCAAACCTTAGAAAAGGTTGGCATTTACTTGGCAGAACCAGTATTCAGCCATGGTCAGTTTTATGTTGCATTATCAAGAGTTAAAAGTTTTCCAGATGTTGTTGTCAAGGTTGTAGAGATTCCTGAACAAGGCAAACTGTTGCCAAACTCAAATAGAATTTTTACAAGAAATGTTGTCTATAATGAAATTGTACAGAAAAATTTCATGAGGTAAAAAAATTGAAAATTTTACCTAAATATCTTCTTCAGATATTGTGTCTTACAGATTGTTACAAAAGCAATATTAATTATACTTACTGTATTGTCATGTACGTTTCTATTTTATTTTTATTATTATTTTACTTTAGGCTTCTTGAAAAAATATTTTTGACAAAAAAAAAATTAAGACAAGAAACAGAATGAGGTCAAGGTCCCTTGCCATTCAATATAGACTGTTCCTACTAATGTTTATGCACTACTGTTCTAGCGCCCGTTATTGTAACGGGCTTAATGTCTAGTAACAGTATATTTTTTAATGTTGTGGCACATTTCCCCGAGGGTGATCCAGCTCGTAAGATCCTCATTCTTGGGGACCCGAGTGGCTGGACCAGGCCAAAGGGTCATCCACGTAGCACCTGGCTGATAGAGGGTGTCACACACGTGTGCATGGGAGTCAGCTAAAGGGCTTGAGTAAGTGCAGTTCCAAGACATACCAGGATGTGGCAGAGTGCACTGACTCTTTTTCTCCCTTGCCTGCAGACCATTCACGGTCTGACGTCATTTCTGGGACCGAGCCAATGGAAGGAGACCTTGCCGGCTCCGGCCCCTGTGATGTCACGTCCGGGCTCGCATCAATGACAGAAGACCTACATGAGCCCGCCCCTTTGACTTCACTTCCTGTCTTTCCCTTTAAAAGCCTCCACCTTTTCCCTATTCCTTCAGTTCTGTTTTGGACTCGGTTTTGTGCACATCAGTGCTGTATTGATTGAAAATTGCTTTTGCAGCCAGGAAACAAGATTACACGGGGGGCTGCCCCAAAAATTAATATACTTTGTCTCGAGTTTGTGGCAAGGGTCATTTCCGAAGGGTGGGATTGGACTGCGTGTCTGCCTGGGGGGTTGCAAACCGGGATCCCAAGTTGTTTCGTCATGTAGTCGGTGCAGTAATGCACTGTACCAGCACATGATACCCAACTTGACTTGACTTATTTTTTAAAAAAAGACATTGAATAATTAATGCAATTGACTCAAAATGTACACGGTGAGTCAAAATTATGTTAACATTTGAATGATGGAAACAATTTATTCACAAAACATTCTTCATACGTGCAAGATGATTTACTGGAATGTTTCAACCTGTTTGCCATCATGTTCAACACACAGAAACCAACGAGCAACAGTACCATTTAAAGCCCGGACACACATTTCGCGCAGAATAGATGATGCCACAGTCCGTATTCTGTCCTTCAAGTCATTGATATACATTGCTATACTTGCGCTCCTTCACCATACACCATAACCAGAAATCACAGGTTGTCAGATAAGGGGAGTCTGGAGGCTATGGCAGTGGTCCATTACGACCTATCCATCGACCTGGAAAGATGTGGTCAAGATAAAAATAATCCATTAGTGTTAACATAATTTTGACTCACTCTGTATTGAACAAGAAATTAACAACAAATGAAGCTCCACCTATATATAAAATCACAATAAAAATATATAAATGGCAAGTAAAGCACAAAACGTAGGCAAAGAAGAAAGGTGGAAAATTTAAATTTTTAATTTTATAAATAGGAAGAAACCCCAAGAGCCTAATCAAAAAAAGCTAAACAATATTCTAAGCCACAACCCTAAGGAATCCTAAGGATCTTAATTGTGAGGTTGACAAAAACTGCAATTCAGAAAGAACTAGAAAACAAATACCAGAAAGAAACACACACACTCTCATAGAGCTGAACAAAAACAAGAATCAAACAGTTGATCTTTGTAAGTAAATGAGAGAAGTCAGCATCTCAGCAGTCACACCCGGACTGAACTTTCCTTAATATTTCCAAGGTTACTGCCCCAATGAGAGCACATGTGCATAATTAAGAGGCCCCACCCCCTTAGGTCAATATGTAAAATACAACTGGACAAACACTGAGTGAAATTAAATAAAAAGAAAACTATTAGCAGCTAATGAAAGAAAATAAACTGCATTAAAAGAAAAGGGTAAAAAATAAAAGTCAATTAAACTAATTGTAATAGTTTTCTTTTTGGATTGTTTTAGAAACATATCATTACACTTGCTGTTTTACTCAAATTTGTTTGATTGAGTTGTGTTCTGTTACAATATTTTGTTTAAAAATAAAAGGAATTACTTAAAAAAAATCAGGCTTTTATGGGATCCAACATGTGTCCTACCTCGTAAGTGTGCCTTATACTTTGAGTTTAAACTGAGTGAACAGCAGCCCATCAACTTCAGTCTTAAAAACTCTGCATTAGTACAAAGCACACATATGTTATTAACCTGTGTCACACATGTGCGCTTCAGAGGCAGTCACAAAGCCCTAAGGTGAGCGATTTACTAACAGATGAGGGTTTGCTTCAGGGTACTAATACCTCTCTCTTTGACCTTGTACAGTTAAAGAAGAAAAATAAGACAATTATACCTGCAATAAACAATTCTAATGAGACTAATACATCAACTACTTCCTCATCTGTGATATCACGTCCGATTCCTGGCAATGACATCACTTTCGCTCTTTCCCTGATGACGTCACCTTTCCGGCTCCTGGTGATGATGTCACTTCCGGTCTCCCTTTGATGACGTCACCTCCCATTTGATCATTTCCTGCTGCCATTTTGTCTCATATATATAAAGCCACCATTACCCATCATTGTCTCTCTAATATTTGATTTATTCATTTACTTTGACCAGCAATATTGCATCGAAAGCAATATATGGGGCTATTCCCCAACTCTTTAAAGTTGTCTTGCAACGTTTCTTTATCACACCTGGTAGAAATAAACAAGTAAACATTTTAATAAATCAAGTGTACAGTTCATTTTTTATATATAAACGTTTTCACATAATTGTTTCCTCCGCAATCTAGTATCATGTGTCTGAATCGGTGCCTTCTCCCTGTGTCTGTGGGTAGTTCTGTTAGTTCTCCATGTGACAGTCCAGGATGGCTCCTGATGCCACAAATGTCTTTGAAACCGGAACTGTTGAAAACATGAGCAGGATAAGCCTGGGCAAATGAGAATGTATACAGTATAGCATAAGGTGCAAAACTGCTAATGCTTTTATTAGAAACAAATCAGATTTTCAAAACCCCAAAATGCAAAAGTGCAGCACTTTCATAAATAGTTCAACAAATATTTCATCCATCCATTATCCAACCTTCTATATCCTAACAACAGGATCACGGGGGTCTGCTGGAGCCAGCCAACACACGGCTCAAGGCAGGAAACAAACCCTGGGTAGGCCATCAGCCCACCGCAGTCAATAAATATTCTATAATAAAAATAAGTACTGTAGTGGAGGTTAAAAGTCAAATAAACAAACAAATCCAAAACAGGTTAAAACAGAGTTAGGACCTTTTCTTTAAAATTCATTAAGAGCCTTGGTGCTTCATCGTAAAACCCCTTCGGGTCTTCTCAGTCCAAAGAGATGACCACCGACAAATGCAGTCAAACATTTCATCGGCTTGCACCCCAACTACCTCAACTGGTCACTGCCAGGTTGTCCGTAGCCCAACTCATGTCCCTCACCACCATCCCTCAGCATCTGCAGTGACCCACGAGGCCTGCTCTATCTCCCATCCACCTCCAACACACGACCTTCAGGCAGAAATGCACTCAGAGAGACTGGCTGCTCCTGCTCTCTGATCGCTCAACAGAAGCAACCCTGCCCCTCAAACACCAGCTCCTCACTACTTTTGAGACCTCTTCCCGACCAATTGCTTCCATACTCTTGTACCTGCTCTCCACATCCTTTCTCTCCAGTTACTTTCGTTCTTGTTAAACTCCATTCTTTGCTTTCTTTTCCCATTAGTTTCTTTCAGTCTTTTCCTTTGTACTTCCATGGACGCGGTGTTCTAATTACCTGTTATCTGAGGAGTGCCGATGTGGAACACCTGAGAAATTAGGAGATCAGCTCGCCATTCACACCACACACACACCACAGCCACCCAACTCCACACAGTGCATGCACCCATGGATCCTAAGTGCACTGTTTTTATTTTAAAACTCCCAACACCATGGACCCCTCTCATGACACTCCCACATACAAAACATAAGTGTATTACTGGACGACACCTGGAGCTGAGAAACAGAGACACTAATCCCTGCAACACTATGCCACCCACGGGCTAAACCTGACACCAGTTATGCCTAGAAAATAGCCGCATCTGATTAGAGCAATTATAATTCTGAGAAATCGGTGAAATTGAGTCACTGATCCTGCGTAATAATTCATGTCAATTTGCTTGCTCTGCAATGACCCAAAACAGCCTGACTTAAAGAATACTGTAATATTCTCTGATCCACTTAGTTCGGTTCAGGGCTATATGGAGCTGGAAGCTACACCAGTTGCACTGGGTGCAACAAAAGAACAAAACCTGACCAAGCAGCCTTTCGATGACAGACTTACAGAATATTCATCTTGAAGACTGACTCTTCTGACACCCATCAATTTCACAAAAATGGAACAAGAGAATGAGCTCCAGTCGGAGGCGTGACTACGGGGGGCTGGGGTGGGCACTGCCCATACCCACCATCCAGAGACAAGCCGTGCTCACCCTGCAGGTGTCCAATGAAAACTCTGGAGAAGAATAACATTTGATTTTCACAGTTCACTTCGCCGCACATTTTGCAGCACGTTTTGCAGCACGTTTTGAACCTGTTGACCACATTCTTTAATTAAAACAGCATATACGTTCCATTCTTATTTTATTTTCTGGTTGGTAACACCAAAGGCTATGCATAGGTGGCTTATTAAAAAGCAGACATCTTCAACCTCTGTCCTTCCGTGACCTGCTGGCTCCACGGTTGAGCCCAGCACCGCTGCTACCAACACGGAGCACAGCGCACCCACGTCGGGAACTGAAACTCCAAAAGATGTAGATAAGCCTACACAATCCTCTACCTCTGCGCCCATGTCGGGTACTCCAAACCTCTGCCTTCAACAAAAAATACAGTCCGGTCTGCCTGACTTAAATAGGGATAACCCATCCCAGCCCATTTTAATTAATTATCCTAAGGGCGCATTCGGAAAGACACTCAGATGGTTTAGTGCAAGCTGGTATCAGTCTCGACCATGGCTTTAATATCCTGTTGTCCGTGATGCCAGCCTTTGCTTTGCCTGCCGCAAATCTAGTTTCCAATTCGGACCGCGAAGACATATTCACAAAACACGGCTACACTAATTGGAAAAAGCTCTAGAAAAAGACGGTGGCGGCTTCCACAAACACGCATCTAGTATTCCGCACGTCAGAGCCATGTCTGCATGGCAAGAGTATCGGCGCCGGGCAGAGACGGGTGAAAGCATAGTTCAACTACTGGGTCCAACCCAGATAGAAAAGAATAGATATTATGTGAAAAGCATTGGGGAGGCCGCTCAGTTCCTTGCAGTCAATGAACTGGCTTTGCGTGGTCACAATCACGAAGGTGGGGAGGAGGGAATTTTCCTTAAGTTTTTTGATTACACAATCAAAAAAGATGCCAAACTTGCAGAAATTGTAAAATACAACCCAGACAACGCAAAATACACATCCAATGTAATTCAAAATGAAATAATTGAGACTCTTGACAAAATGGTGGTAAAAGAACTTAGGACCAAATATGAAAAAGCTGACTCTCCTGGATTTTGCATTAAAAGTGATGGTACCAGGGATCGCTGTAACATTGAGAATTTGTCTGTAGTGATTAGATTTGTCCAGAACTCCATCCCTGAAGTACACCTGATTGGCTTAATTCAACTGAATCAGCTTGATGCTGAATATATTTGTAACCAAATTCTGTCACATCTCTCTGAGTTAGGTTACAGCCCAGACAATTTAGTGTGTCAGTGTTTTGATGGTACTTCTGTCATGTCTGGGGCAAGGGGTGGTGTCCAGGCTTTGTTACAAAACAAAGTTGGTAAGTACATTCCATATGTACACTGCTACAACCACCACATCCATTTACCAGTGATACATGCAATGGAATCAGAACCTCTGGCTAAGAAGTTCTTTGTCTGGTCAAATTCATTGAACACATTTTGTCACAGACATTATGTTTCACACACATACAATATACCCACACTGGCAAGACTTCTAGAAATATGATGGACCAGTCATTATGATGTCACAAAGTCCATTGTCAACAATGAGGAAGCTATAAGGGGGCTTCTCTCATACGTAGCAGAGGGTGACACTGCCCCTTTTGACATTTGCATAGAGGCATGTGGTCTTTTGACCCAATTAAAAAAGCAGAATTTCTTCAATACAGGAAAATTCCTCCTTCATGTGCTTGGTGTGCTGAAACGAGCCAATGCAATTCTACAGGCACATGCAGTGGATTTGTGCACTGCTGGGGAGGTGGTGACAGCTTCACTGGCCACACTGAAGGAGATGAGATGCGTCTCTTTCTGGGAGGAGCAACTCTCTCAGTGTGAAAGTAGGCCCACCAATTCACTCAAAAGGAAACAGAAAGTTAATTCACAGCTTGATGATAGTATTGTCGTGTCTACGCTTGGGCATGGTGACTCTGATGAATAAATTGCTCCTAATCAGACTTTTAAAAGGGATATGTTCAGCATTCTTGATAGAGCTATTGTGGAAATGGAGACAAGATTCTCTCAAAAAAATGATGAATTATTGAGGGCCACATCGCTTCTCCTGCCAAATCAGAATTATTTCTTCATCATTCTCTCCTGAAACCACTTCAGGCACTTGCAGGCATAGAGCAAAACAGCATGAGCTTGCAAAATGAAATTGCTGTGGCAAAAGCAATGTAGATTAATAAACTGCCATCTGATGCTAATCTCTCTGAAGCATGCAAATGCATTCAGCAGTACAAAGAGGCCTTCCCTGTGTTGCATTTGCTATATGTCACAGCACTCATCATTGGTGTGTCTTCAACTGCATGCGAAAGCTCTTTCTCTACTTTGAACTGCATTCTCACTCCACTCTGCCGAACAATGCTGCATTCAAGGAAAAGAAATTTAGTCATTCTGGCACATGAGAAAAACATCACAGAAAATCTAGACATGAATGAATTTATTTCAGAATTTGCCAAGAGTAACTGCAGACCGGTCCTGTAGATAATATCCAGGTTAAACACTGGAAACTGATATCCTATAGCCATCCTAATGACTACAATGAGCCACGTTTCTGTTCTTGCTCTCATATGTTGTATACATTTGACTTTATTGATATTTACCTTGTATATGTAATTCTATATTTGTTCACAAAAAATAATACAAGTTCCATTGCCTCTGTTAATTTTATTGAACAATAGGTTATGATTTATGCCACAATTTTTGCTTTTATATGTTATATAAAACTATGTTGTTATTATTATTTGAACACCCTACAAAAATGGGGATGGATGGATGGATATTTTTTGCCCCTCAAGACAAGCCAAATGCCCACCCACATATGATGTTCTGGTTACACCTCTGGCTCCAGTGCTTCTTAGCTTGGATATCTTGCTTAGAGTCTGAATGCTTTTAACACATACAGAATTTTAGTTATTTGTTGTTTAACCAAAGAGATTTAAAAACCAATCCTAATGAGGACTGAAATGTGGCCTTACAGCTAAGGCTTTGTAGTATAAAGTGTAAAGAAGCCAATTCAATCCTGTTCTCTAACTCACTGTGCTCCAGCAGGATTAATATGGAAATAATTGGGCTATTAATGTTCAGGAAATTTGTAAATCCATTTATCTATCCTTCATCAGGCTCGCTTAATCCAGATTAGAGTTATTCCTGTCTCAGAAGCATCAGGTGCCAACTTTGGGTAGGGTACTAGTCCATTGTGGAGATCACTCAGGCACATACAGGATCAGATTAGAGACAGTATATCTAACTTGCACAAACCTGGCTTAAGACCCCCAGTGGCTCCCGGGTGATGTATTCTTTAAAGCTTCTTAACACCCAGTCGCTTAATGGACTACAGCAATTCCCACTCTTGCTTTTGCCATGCGGATACTCCATTGTTTTATTGCACATGTGGTCCCCTTGGTGATTTCGTCATGCACCCAGAATGCCCTGATGGCAGCTATGCCCATGAACTTGCTTATCTTTGGGTTATGGGATGAAAGGAGGAGTCCCCAGAGAAAAAAAAACAACAAAGTCACCAAAAGAAAATTTCACATAGGCAGCGCCCAGGTCAAGGTTTCAGTCTAATAGTGCAAAATTAACTTCTTCATTATTATGTTACACCTTGAATTAAAGGATTCATGTAGTAAAGAAATAATTTCACATCAGTGACAAAGACAACAATCCACTTTTCTGATTCAGCTCCGACCAGCTGTTTATTGTTAAGCTGTTTATCAGATTTCTTATGTCGCTATCATAAATCATTTTCGAAGCATCCACAGTTAAATAGGTGACAATGGGAGGCAGTTCTACGTCAGCAAGTCTACCCTGCTGTCTCTGTGTATTTAATTCTTAGTGTTACAAAATTATAACTTTAGTGTTACAAAATTATAACTTGAAATTCTGAGGTCAAAAGCAAACGCAGCACGTTTTTCTAAAGAAATTACGTTATGGACATGTCCCTCACAGGAAACGTAATGGGTCTGAAGTTTAGCAACAACTAATTGAGTTTAATACTCTAATCTCTATTATCGCAGATCAGCTTTCAAGTCTGTGTCTTTTGGCAATTTTTATCAAACAGGGAGCTGAAAATGTATTATAAAGCAATTTCAAAAGCAACAAGATCACAAGTCACAATAAAACCAAAGTCCTCTAAAGGCAATGAATTATACATGAGCCTTTAAAACGGAGCTGGGCTGGCTGTTTTTCTTGCATGACTACACAAAAGGCATTACTTTTATGTATGCACAAAGGTGACAGACGTGTGTTAGAAAATTGTTCACTCTAATGGTTAAGGACATTTTAGTACCACTGCCACGTTTTCTCTGAAGGATTAAAAGACTGCCTCGCCAATTATTAAAAGTAGCAGTAAAATTGTCAGCATTGGGTATTTGTTTAGGACCTACAAAAACTTACATCAAAAGACATTCTGTATCTACAAGGAAGGAGCTTTTTCTTTGTGATCATTATCTTTTCATTCTTTCTCCCTTGTTTTGTTGATCCTCTTATAATGTCTGATAGCCTGAAAATGATGTGAAGCTCAGCAGATCCACAGGTGCTGAGAGCAAAGAATTTGAAGGCCTTAGTCACCAAAACTACTAAATGTCTACAAATGAAACCTTACTTTGCACATGATGCATATTGCTCTGTTAAGAGTCAAAGAATGTTCTGTCCTGTTTCTATAATTCAGACTAGGATTATTGCATATTTTTCAAACTATATACACAATATATGTAGGTCATTATCATAACGTTACTGGCAATGCAGTTTTTGAATTTGCCATCTCAGGTAGGGAGTGATGACTTTTTAAACTTATCATGTCAGTAACCAAAAGTTACAAACTTTGAGGATGCACCGCTAACAACTCAGGATGTTGTCCTAACAATGGAGAAGACAAAATGGCCCGTGATGTAAATAAACAAAATGGCATCAAATATTGCCCAAATAAATTAACAAAACCAAAATTAAGAAAATCAAGAAAAACTGATGTCAGATCAAGAATCTGGGGTTAAAAAAACACGAGTGCTCAAACTCACGAAAAGACATAACAAATCACACAAAAATTAAATAAAGAACCTATTAATGACATTAATGTAAGTTCAATACACCACAGCCATAAACATAAAAAGGCATCATTATGATGTTATTGAAACTACAATTAATAGTCATACCAAAAAGTAAATAATTGACCAAATCAAAACAAGCACAAAAAAATCCATGTATTCCAATCGTAATGCACAACAACAAGTGGTTATCAGGCGACAGTCCAGCATATCCTTTTCCCAAAGTGTTCAGGGCATACTGGCTTAAATTAGATGACAAAGCTATAAGGCTATCCATTGAATTTTAGTTCAAGATTCTGTGATACCAGTTACAGCAATAACCAGTTTGAGTGTGATGTTAATGTGGATGCTGTGGATATTCAGTGGCAAAGACAACGATCCACTATTCGGATTCAGCTTAGACAAGCTGTTTATTGCTAAGCTGGTTCTTATGTTTCTTCTGTTGCTATCATGGCCCTCTCAATTCACACATGTGCACCTCTATCTCCCAACAGAACTACGGACTTGGTGGGTAGGATTATTTTGAGTACAACACATAAAGCTTCTCTATAAATTCTGGATATTATTAAGTACACACAAGTAAACAGTGATTTTTTTCCTTGTTACCACTCAGATAAATGAATATCTCCATATCATAACTGGGTCCCTCTTACAGTTTCAGAGTGATACAGATTCCGGTGTCCATGAACACATCTGGTTCACAGTCAGCACCAAGTGAGTCTAACATATCTTTGTGACTATGAGTTCCAAGATAAGCGTATCCACACCAGTTTCAGTTGTCAATATATATATATATATATATATATATATATATACTAGGGGGTTCATCCCCAGCGTGCTTTGCTCGCCAACCCCCCCTCCCCCAGCCTGCACTACGCGCCAGCTACTTCGCGTCTCTGCCGCTCGTGTTGTAAAGAGGGGGGCTGAATACACTCCAAGGAGATGCAGTCGCTCCTCCAAAACCCCCTCTTAAACGGTGATACAATGGGAAACAAATACAAGTGTTTTTTACCTCCTCGTTGCTCGATCAGCTGCTGGGTTGCTGCTGCTAACATGCCATGTGATCTGCATCTTGTGCGGCACTTCGAACATTTAAAAGCCTGTACAGCAGCTGTCCTACTCTTTGTCATTGATTTCTAGCGCCGGGCGTGATTAAATCTTTTGGCACAAAGTCTCATCTCGTGGGACGTGAGTTTTTCATATTTTTTAGTTTATAATTTATAAACAGAATAAGAATCTGAAAATCTAACAACATCACATTAAAGTTCGATAAATTCTGAAAAGAATGATACCAAACATATATATGTAGGTTTTAAAATAAGCGTGACAAAAAAACGTGACATAAAAACATCACATACAATCATTGCAGTTTTTGGCTTAGGGTTTTATATATATATACAGTAGAGTAGATATGTATTTTTTTTAACATTTTATTGAATTTATTAAAAGCAAGTAACAATCCATACAAGCAAATCAAACTTGACTTTTAGTAGTCAATATTAACTGGTTTTGGATTTGTCCTGTATATAGCTGTTTACCATGCTAACATACTTGTCACCTCATTGGTTAGCTTTATATAATATACAACTTTTAAATAAAAGACATTGCCTGGATTGATATGGAAACTCTGACTTTGGTATCAAAAATGTCAGTACCGGTAGCAAAATGGTTCCAAAGTAAATAATGGATAACTCCTAAACCCCTTGTCTTGCTCAAGCTCTCTGGTGGGCCACAGCATCACACCACACTATGCATCACTTCCCTCTTGATAACCAGGAAGTAGTTTTTCCCCCGTGAAATCCAGAAGTCCAGTGTGAAGTCCAGATTGCACTGAAGCAATTTCACTGTGAAGGACTGAGCAAGTCAAACGATGTAGTTTCTTTTTGTGAAGTCGATGAATCAGAGGTTTTTTCACATCTGCAAAAGTAAATTTGGAGGTAAGGTGGGGGATAGAGAGTGCTGGCACTGAACTGTTTTAATATTTGTTTTTTTTTTCTGTACTTTTCTAGTAATGGCACACCACACAACTCCTTATGATCTACATTTACATTTGATGCATCCCATTCAGGAATGTGAGACCACCTACGTTTACCATTTCAGAGTTACAGGAAAACTCTGACTTGATTGATCTGTGGGAAGGACTTCACCAATCATACTTGTTACCAATGTGAGAAGTGGCCTTGGCCTAAAGCCATTTCCTGCAGGTGTGATGGATGGAATAAAGATTCAACAATTACTAAATGGATCTAACAATGTGACCAAGAATAGAAGCTTGTAATTAATAACCGCTCTGAGGTGTTTATGATCTAAATCTTTCCTGTCACTTCATTTAAATTCAAATTGAATTATCTCTCTCTAAAAATGTCTGTTGAATTTTCAAGACTGGAAATATTAGAACAGACGATTTTAATTTTACCTAAAGTATAGATGTAAATCCTGCTTAATCGAGAAAAACAGATTAAATGTCTTGAAAGTAAAATGAAAGTTATAAATCTCCTCAGAACATCAAACACAGAAGCAGTTGCCTTTCTGATATATCACGAATCTGAGCCGGTATACAGTTTTATTAAAATTTTATTAAAACTCCTGTATCTGCTCTGGATTTGTGACTGCTTTAGGCAACTCGGCAAAGGGAATTTTTGATGCCTCTGCACATTATGTGAAATTATGAGGTGCAGGCCTGCAAGTATAATGAAGGTAAACCTTAAATTATTGTTACAATGGGTGAGTTAATAATTTAATAACATTTTCTTACTCTATTCTGAAAATTTTACAGTCTGAAGACACACAGAAACTACAATGCGTCCACAACAAATCAAAATAAAAAAGATATAAAAAATAAAATCATTTAATATTTAAGCAAGAGAATAATATCAGAATTGAAATTACCGTATAAGATCATAAATATTTCAGCTAATGCTCAGGTTTTCAGTTTAAACCCTGCCTGTTTAGGTTTATTCCTTCTCTACCATAATAGTCAACTATTTGACTAATGACTTATTACACCTAAAAACATATCAGCTAACAAAAATAAATGAAGTGTTTTAATTTATGTTTTATGAAAATGACACTTATCCATGCTTGTCATGCCTAGAAGAACAGCAGTAGAAGATGTCAACACTCGTAACTTGATCACAGTAGTGTTCAGTGCATGTACAGCTTGTACTGCATGTAGAATCATTTTGTCTGATTTGTAACTTTATAAATAGTCTGGATTATTAGTTTTTATTTCTGATCTCAATCAAGCCTGAAGTAATCTAATGCGCACTTACAAGTCTGCATTCTAGACAAAATATGTCAGAAGAGCAGATTGTTTGAATTTCTGGGAATTCATGTCATTTTGTGATAATTTAAGTGTATTTCATACTGTGATATACAGTAAACCGTGTACAGTATGTCTGTATCTTATTTTAGAAGAATATCATATCACTTCAGGGATACTTATGGCAAGAAAAGAATTTAAAGAATTGCAATAATTTTCACACAGTTTATTGTCAAATACTCTTGCACTCCTGGCCATTTTCAGTTTGTCCCCCAAAGCATCTGAGTGACATTGAGGAAGATTGATGTGGCAATCCGTCCAGGGAGTTTTAAAGAAACAAATGATGCACAGAGAAGACACTGAGGGCCGTGCATAGGAGAGACTGCAAAAACACAATCAAAGGAAACTCAGTGAGCATTAGAAGAATCAAAAGGGCAGGCCATCGTCCTATTGCTAAAATTTAGTTACATAGTGAATATATAATAAAGGTGATAGCAATTCTTTTGAATTTATCATTGTAAAGGTATATGTTCAGTGCATTATACACTAGTTACAAATACATTCATCCACCCATTAACTCACTTCAGAGCCCCAGGCAGGAAACAACCCCTGACAGGATGCCAGACCATTGTAGGACACATAAATCCACACCATCACAGTGAGCCAATTAAGAGCCACCTATTAGACTGGCACAACTTCTTTTGGGATTTTAAAGGAAAAACTGAGTAAAAACTACAAAGACGCAAAGAGACCAGGAAAATGTTATACAGACAGCAAAGTGGCAGAACATTGAACCTAGGATTCTGCAGCTGTGAGGCAGCAACCTGACCACTGAGCCCTTTGTAAATGCAGAAGGGTTGAACTATAGTGTAAAATTACAAATAAACAAAGCACACAAAGCATTATGTTGCAACAGTGTAAAAGTACACTGTACTGTTGGTGTGGTTCCTACTTTTCACCAAGGCTTTCTAGATAGAGCAGGTTTGAAAATGGATGAATAGCATAGAAATGAAGCTCAATGCAAACAATTGATGCCCCCTGTTCATCTTTTTTTTCTTCAGGCCTCCTCAATAAGACATTTTACGCTGGCCCTCCCTATGGATCATTTCTGCTTCTGCTCTCTATGAGCACTGACCACACCTCACTCTCTCAGCAATCCATGCTTTGAAAAATGGTGATTCTATTTCTCGGTGTATCGATTAGTCCGGCAACAGTGATGAAGCCAGCTGTCCAGTTTATGCTTCATGTGCTTCCTGTTGTAGAAGAGGTAGCCTTAACCCTGCATTCATTCAGGGTTTTATTTTGGCATTTTCTTTGTAGGAATGTATTAGTCCTTCAGTTTGCAATTTGTGAATGCATTCTCTTTCATTACAACGCATCAACAATACCTCAGTGACTAAGTCGTTAGTTATGGGAACAATTCAGTAATTATATGAGCCAAATTGTTGATATTAGTTAGGCTGAGTGATGCCAATTGGAAGTGAGAGTAGGATGATTATGCCATTGATGGCTGCCAGAAGGCCCTCATGCTTATGCGAGAGGCTGATTATTGGACCAGTAGATCATGCAACAGGCTATAACATCATCTATGCAATGCTGTCCACTGATAGATGCACAGCTATGGCAGCAACTACAAGAACAGGCTTCAGCAGCTTAGATCTGCAAAATGCAGGTTTTAAAAAAGGCTCAACATCAATAAGTAAGGTACATTTTAAATGCAGATGATTATTCTTCAATGCTTAATATGATTTTTAATCACTTAGAATGGTGACCTTAAATATTTATAAGGATTCCACTTCACATTAGGGTGAGGGGTTATCTTTAAATGCACATGCATCCCGTATGACTTCTCTGGTATTCTTTTTTATCCTTGGTAGAGAAACTGATTAAAAAGGAAAATGGGTTCCCAGCTTTCTTTTTAAATTTCATATCTCCTCCAGATTTTCAATAACAAAACTCATAGCAGAATAAGCTGAACATCTGTGCTATACCCATGAATTTATGAGTGAGTCATTCAATGAGAATCTCCTCCAATATTTCAACAAAATAGAGATATAAAAGTAGAAATTCTGTGTGTAAGTATTAAAGGGCACTGTCTTCTAAAGAAACCTGGGGCTGGAGTGGTAATTGTGTGTAATAGTTACTTTTTTCCTATCTATCTATGCATTCAATATTATACCCATTTAAATGAAGGCCACAGCACTGAAGCCCACCCTGGCAGCACTGGGATGGGATGCCTAGCCACAAAAGCACACCATTACACACACACAAACAGTCCAATGTAGAGACTACTATTCATCTAACCAGCTTGTTATAGATAGATAGATAGATAGATAGATAGATAGATAGATAGATAGATAGATAGATAGATAGATAGATAGATAGATAGATAGATAGATAGTGTGGCAAGTGGCTGGGGTGGTACCCAGCTGGGACCCCCAGGAGAACCAGACGAGGGCTTACGCCTCCTCCAGACCACGAAGGGGCGACCACCCTGGTGGCTGTGAGGACCACGGGAACTGAGCATGGAAGCTCAACCCTATAGAGGCCCGTGGTCACCATCAGGGGGCATCCCAATGCCTGAGGAGCCCTGGCCCTCAGCACTTCCGCCACACCCAGAAGTGCTGGGGGAAGGAAGACCAGGGACACCCGGATTGCATCTGGGTGTGCAGCCAGTACCTTCGCCACACTGGGGAGTGCCGGGGGAAGATTATCGGAAGGCACCTGGAGCAAAAGGGGCTGCCTCCCTACATTTATTGGCTGGAGTCGAGAGAGGAGAAGGACAGAGCTCGGGAGAAGAGGAAAAGAGGTGGCCTGAAGAGAGTGAGGCATATTGTAGAGGCCTGGACTTTGGAGGAGTTTGGGGTTGTGTGTGCATTTGTAAATATTAGCAACAGGAAATAAACGTGTGTGGGTGAATTAAAACCATGTCTACCTGTCTGTAGATAGATAGATAGATAGATAGATAGATAGATAGATAGATAGATAGATAGATAGATAGATAGATAGATAGATAGATAGATAGATAGATAGATAGATAGATAGATATTTTATTAATCCCAAGGAGAAATTCACATACTCCAGCAGCAGCATACTAATAAAAAAAATATATATTAATTTAAAGAGTGATAAAAATGCAGGTATAACAGACAATAACTTTGTATAATATTAATGTTTACTCCCCCCGGGTGGAATTGAAGAGTCACATAGTGTGGAGGAGGAACGATCTCCTCAGTCTCTCAGTGGAGCAGGACTTGACAGTAGTCTGTCGCTGAAGCTGCTTCTCTGCCTGGAGATGATACTGTTTAGTGGATGCAGTGGACTTTCCATAAATGACAGGAGCCTGCTCAGTGCCCATTGCTCTGCCACGGATGTCAAACTGTCCAGCTCCGTGTCTACAATAGGGCCTGCCTTCCTCACCAGTTTCTCCAGGCGTGAGACGTCCTTCTTCTTTATGCTGCCTCCCCAGCACATCGCCGTGTAGAAGAGGGCGCTCGCCACAACTGTCTGATAGAACATCTGCAGCATCTTAATGGCAGAGGAAGAAGAGAAAATGACATCACCACAGGCAGACAGAAATGATGTCATCAGAGCTTGATGGAAGTGATGTCATCCCTGTTGGACCGAAAATGATGTTATAGTGCTGGGATGAAAGTTATCTTCGGGGGTCGGAAGTGACATCGTCAAGGCTGCATCGGGAGTTGCGTCATCGGGAGAAGCCAGATATGACAAAGGTAGGGAAAAAACATGATCGTTAATCTTCCACAGGTCTGTTGAAAGAAGGAGAGAAGCGTCAATCCTTTGTTCCAACCCCATATCTCACAATACTTCACTCACCTCTGACCCTGTTAGCTGCCTCCTAAGCGGTCATGTGACACAATAGATACATAAGTACAGTATATATACAGTTAAGAAGAAATTTAATTTTAAGAAAGAAAAAAAAAATATATAGTTAAGGCAGCTTAGTAATCCCAAATCAAATTTTAATAATGAGGCCAGTGCAATGCAAGTCCTGTTGGATGTTGGACTTTTTAGATGATGGTTTGGAAGAGCCAGTTGTCTATGAGGGCTACATCTGCAAGAGATGCCAGCTGATCCAGCACCTCGAGCTCAGGGTCGCTGAACTGGAGGAGGAGTTGGCTGACCTGCGTTGTAATAGAGAATTGGCGGACTTGGCCCAGGTGTCCTTTAGAGAGATAGTGTGCACCCCTAAGGTGGCGCGGGAAGGAGATTCCAGACCAGACAGGTAGGAATAGGTGGGTCACGGTCGCAAGGCGTAAGGTAAAGGGTGCACACTGTCCGGGGGCATCAACCCCAGAATTAGAAGTGTCTAACCGTTATCATGTCCTGGCGGAGCTGGACGGTGACTCTGATAATTCTGAGGTGGTAGGCAGGGTTGAGGAGCCCCAACGGGCCACCTCAAAACCAGTTCCCAAAAAGAGAGAGGTAGTGATAGTTGGGGACTCAATCATTAGGGGGATTGAAGCGCAGGTGTGCTCCAGAGAGAGAGAGTCTCAGACGGTGTGTTGCCTTCCGGGAGCACAGGTGGGAGACCTCCTGGAAGGGTGGATAGGCTCTTGGCCAGAGCGGGGGTGGATCCAGTTGTCATTGTCCACGTTGGAACAAATGACATACATAAGGGTAGTCTGTCAGTTCTGCAATCCAAATTCAAAGAGTTAGGTACCAAGCTGAGGAGCAGAACTGACAAGGTAGTCTTCTCCGAAGTTCTGCCTGTGCCAGCGCCAGTCCAGGTAAGATTGAGGAGATTAGAAGGCTTACGCGTGGCTCAAATCTTGGTGCAGGGTAGAAGGGTATAGGTTTATGGGGCATTGGGACTCCTTTTGGAACAGATGGGACCTGTTCGCCGTGACGGGTTACATCTGAACCGGAGGGGCACCAATGTATTGGGGAGGCGTATGTGTAGGCTAGTCGAGGATTGTTTAAACTAGGGAATGGGGGGGGGCAGGGAGTTTAGGACAGGCCAGATTTAGATCTATACATGGAAGAACAAACAATGGTGTAGAAATAAAAATGCATAGTAATGTAAATTTTAAGCAAACACGTAAAGATAGAAGGATTAACACATTAAAAATAGCTTGCCTTAATGCTAGAAGTATCAAAAATAAGGTAAGTGAGTTGGAGTTGTATGTAGCAGAGCACAATTATGATATTATAGCAATAACGGAAACCTGGCTAAATAACAAAGATGGGGATGAGTGTAACATAGAGGGAAACACATTTTTAGGAAGGATAGACAGAACAGAAAAGGAGGTGGGGTTGCTGTTTATGCCAAACAGGAATTAAATGTAAGTCATCTTCAGTTGGATGATGAGCCCCATCTTAGTGAGGACATGTGGCTTCGCCTGGAAAATATTAGGGAAAAGGTCTCATTTTAGGAGTGTGTTATAGACCACCCAATTCAGACAGTAATTTCAACACACATCTTTTAGTAATATCAAAAGGCAAGTTTACAGGGGATATTATAGTCATGGGGACTTTAATTATCCAAATATTAACTGGGATAACCTTACAGATGGAGGAGCACAAGAGCAGGAGTTTTAGAAGTAATCGCGACTGTTTTTAACACAGCATGTTAAAGCACCAACAAGGGGTGAAGCCTATCTGGATTTAGTATTCTGTAATAATCAGGATAGAATTGAGGGTGTAGAGGTGATTGAACCACTAGGGTCAAGTGACCATAATGTAATACAATTCTCAGTATTTTGTAAGAGTACAGATGCAAAGACTAAAATTGTTAAGTTGAACTTTAGTAGGGCTAATTTTGAGCAGATGCGACAAAGTCTAAGTAGGATAGACTGGGATAAGCTTTTAAATGTGGAGACAGTCGAGGAGCAGTGGAACAGGTTTAAAATGTTTTACATGTAATGCAGGACAGATACATACCTAAATTTGGAAGTAATAGGAAACTAAAAAATCTCCACGATGGATTAATAAAGATTTAAAAAGAAGTTGCAAAGGAAAAACTGCTGTATAAGGCATATAAGACTAATGACTGCAAAGAGAACCGTAGCGTATGAGAAAATGAGGGCAACCATTAAGAAGGATATCAGAGAGGCTAAAAGACAGTTGGAGAGGAATATAGCAGATAAGGCGAAAGAAGACCCCAAGAGATTCTTTCAGTATTTTAGTAGTAAAAGAACAGTTAAGGAGGAGGTCAAGTTCATCAGGAATAGTAAAGGGAATTAAAAGATACAGACAATGAAATAGCAGATGCCCTAAACTTACATTTTTCTGAGGTGTTTACAAGTGAGCAAGTGGATAACCTGCCAGAGGTAAACACAACTACTAAGGAGGTACTGAGGGATTTGGAAATTGTAGAGGGAGAAGTGCTGCTCAGATTAAATAAGATGAAATCAAACAAATCACCAGGCCCAGATAATATTTATCCTCGTGTTCTTAAGGAGGCTAGTGAGTACATATATAAACCCTTGACACATATTTTTAGGAAGTCACTGTGCACTGGAGAGATTCCAAAGGACTGGAAAATGGCAAATATCATCCCATTATATAAAAAGGGTGACAGGGCAGATCCAAGCAACTATAGGCCAGTAAGCTTAACAAGCATCACAGGAAAATTAATGGAAGGAATTATTAAGGATAAGATTGAGCAACACATGACAAGGACAGGAGTTATTCTGAACAGTCAGCATGGGTTCAGAAGGGGAGGTCGTGTTTTACTAACATGTTGGAATTCTATGAGGAGGCAACAAAAGGATACGATCAAAGTGGAGCTTATGATATTATTTATCTGGACTTTCAGAAAGCATTTGATAAGGTGCCACATGAGAGGTTGGGCATCAAGTTAAAAGAAGTGGGAATTCAGGGTGATGTTTTTAGATGGGTGCAGAATTGGCTCAGACACAGGAAGCAGAGGGTGATGGTGCGAGGAACCTCATCAGAACTGGCGATGTTAAGAGTGGTGTTCCACAGGGGTCAGTGCTAGGGCCGCTGCTATTTTTAATATATATAAATGATTTAGATAGGAATATAAGTAACAAGCTGGTTAAGTTTGCAGATGATACCAAGATAGGTGGATTAGCAGATAATTTGGAATCCGTTATATCATTACAGAAGGACTTGGATAGCATACAGGCTTGGGCAGATTTGTGGCAGATGAAATTTAATGTCAGTAAATGTAAAGTATTACACATAGGAAGTAAAAATATTAGGTTTGAATACACAATGGGCGGTCGAAAAATCGAGAGTACACCTTATGAGAAGGATTTAGGAGTCATAGTGGACTCCAAGCTATCAACTTCCAAACAGTGTTCAGAAGCCATTAAGAAGGCTAACAGAATGTTAGGTTATATAGCACGATCTGTGGAGTACAAGTCCAAGGAGGTTATGCTCAACCTTTATAATGCACTGGTGAGGCCTCATCTTGAGTACTGTGTGCAGTTTTGGTCTCCAGGCTACAAAAAGGACATAGCAGCACTAGAAAAGGTCCAGAGAAGAGCGACTAGGCTGATTCCAGGTCTACAGGGGTTGAATTATGAGGAAAGATTAAAAGAGCTGGGCCTTTACAGTTTAAGCAAAAGAAGATTAAGAGGTGACATGATTGAAGTGTTTAAAATTATGAAGGGAATTAGTACAGTGGATCGAGACTTGTATTTTAAAATGAGCTCATCAAGAACACGGGGACACAGTTGGAAACTTGTTAAGGGTAAATTTCGCACAAACATTAGGAAGTTTTTCTTTACACAAAGAACGATAGACACTTGGAATAAGTTACCAAGTAGTGTGGTAGACAGTAAGACGTTAGGGACTTTCAAAACTCGACTTGATGTTTTCTTGGAGGAAGCAAGTGGATAGGACTGGCGAGCTTTGTTGGGCTGAATGGCCTGTTCTCGTCTAGATTGTTCTAATTCTAATTCTAATTCTAATACATGCTATGGTCGAAATACACACCAGAATAACTAAAAAGGAAGAAACCTTCTGACTTGGCTGTCACAGTCACAGTCACAGTGAGACATTACGCAGACATATTGCTGTTGGTATAAAGGAGCCCCAGTAGTGTTTCTTGATACACTTCTGCTGAATGATTTGTTGTCTGAAACTCATTGTTAGTGTGTCAGAGAGAGGGTGTGCAGCATTGTTCATAATGACACACTGTTTTAATTCTCTCCTTTGCTACGACCAGAGTGTGTCCTAAAATTGAGCCTGCCCTTATATTTAACTTATTTATTTGGTAGGCCTCTTTTGAAATGATTTTATCAACCCAGTGCACGACAGCATAGAAAAATCACACTGCCCATCACATAGTTGTAGAAGATGTGAAGGATGTTATTTCTCACATTAAAGGAACAGTCTCCTAAGGACGAAGAGCATGGTAGATAGTAGTCACTGCTATTTTGTGGAGGTGAATCACCATATGCAGCGTGTAAAGCAGTTTGCGAGGGGTATCCCATGGGATCCTTATAACAATCCTTTACAACTGAAGTTAAAACACAATGAAGTAAGTAGTCTTTAAAAACCGAGTTTTCGGTTACGACGCATGACCGCGTACACCATAGCAAACTGTTTTACACACTACATACAGCAATTCGCATCTGCGACAAAATGCGTCTTCTTAGATGCTCCTGCAGGAAGACAGAAAGTCTACGTGAGTCACAGGTGCATCTGGACTGTGCAAAGACGGCAACGACTCAAGTGACAAGTTGGAGGTGGGCACATGAGCGATGGCGATCCGTCAGTTTTCAGTCACGGACGATTGTTTGTTGGTTCGATCTGTGCATGGTTACAATGTTGCTTTTCTTGCTGATTTATTACATGTTAATTTTCTCCATTCTCAATGTATTTTTGTTGTCCCGTTTACAATTATGAGCACCTCCAATACAAGATCTATGATGTTTAAGGTTGCTATGGTTTACAGTCCCTCAGATGACGAGAGTCTTGCATGTGATATTATAAAAGTTTAAAAGGTTTAAAAGGTCAGTGCAATGTACTTCCAGGTCAATCAAGATTGGATATTTACTTAAGACTTAAGTGTTTTTCTCAGTTTTTTCTTTCTGATAACTGACCTTTTGATTTTTTGTCTTCAAACTTCATTTGACTTAAACTACATCCCATGCCCTGGTCATATTATTTCTACTTCCTACTTTTTGTTTGGCAGAATAGAGTGTGGTCACTGAGATATTTGTCTTTCTGGGACAGTCCTCTATTTTGTTTTTTGGTTACTGCACTCATCTGGTCTTGTGGCCTGCCAACTTTCTACCTTTTAGGGGAACACTAGGTTTGTGACCTACAGTATTACATGAAATTCACCAAATTTTGTTAAACAAAATGAATGGGCATGAGGATTAAGTGATACTTAAGGAACTTCACATGCCAGATGGATTTTCTCAATGTGCTTTCTATCCAAGTTTATGACTCTAGACCAGTTGTTAGTACTAGAGGGAGAAGTGGCAGATTCTAGATGGTTGGCATTGCAGACCTGATTCACTTCTACTTGCCCTGACCAAAAAAGGTAATTTTATTGACAATCCCAATACATTTTGGCAGTGTAAACACTTGTTTAGATAAGATCTGGCCCACCTTAATACCGTGGAGGGATTCACGTTCTCATCTAACCTGTTATAAATTGTTGCTCATCCAGATGTGGTTGCTTTGATACACAGAATGAATATGTACAGTAATGGCAGGTAGGAAACCATTCATTACCCTCTAAAATGGCTTGGCAACTCACAAAGAAATAAGGTGGCAGAATTGGATTGATTCATGTAGACGATGTGAGCCTTCAAATGAGCCTTTTTTAATATGTCACCATTCGACCTTTAATATACCAGTGATCCGCGATAGTCTGCAGCATGACTGTCATAGCAAAAAAATTGTAACATCTTGATTACTACAAAATGTACTAGGCTGTCGGCTGAGAAAATATAAATTGAGCAATCCCGTGAACTCACTTTATTAAATGTCTGTTCACTGGCAAACAAACCTTTTTCAGTTGATAAGTTTATTGAAGATTCTGAACCGGACAAAACTCAATAAAGTCTCACTCCCAATTTTAAATCCTTTAATACTTCCAAGATGAAAGAGTGGTAGCTTTGCTTACTTCTATCAATACTGTCTACTGCAAATGTATCTTTCTGCTGGTCATATTCTGTACTTTTTAATAACTTGCTTTGTTCTATTCGTTTTCTCAATCTGTTATTTTATTGGTAGCCTATCATCCACTATACAAACTTTCTTGGACAGATTGGTGAATTGCTGTCTAGTGTTGAAACTGATTCTGATTGCATTTTACATATGTGTGATTTTTAACATTCATATGGATGTGCCTTCTAAACCATTAACTTAACATTTTGCTCATTTTTTTAAACAAATGTAATCTTATGTAGCTCATATCAGGGCCAGCGTCTAAACAGTGTCACCCACATTTGCATAGGGGAGAGCTGATGGGCTCTAGTGACTGTAACTCTACCACCATTTCAGGGGTTGGCGCTGTGTCCAATGCCTTCTTTTCTTCCTGTGTCTGCAAACTGGAAGATCGGTAGCTATAACATCTATGACATCCCTCCTGGCATCCATCCACTGGCCCCTGCTCTTCTAGTTGGAAGAATTTAAGTCTTTGTCAGTTCTGTTGTGCCTCCACAATTTTTGCATGTTTTTCTTTATTTTCTGCAATTCAATTATATGGGATGATCTGGCTGGTACCCCAACTCTTTATCATTGTTGTCTCATTCTCTTACAACAGCAAACTTCCAAATCAACCAGAACGCAACACTAAACACTCCGTGGGTGTATCCTGGACTTCTTTCATTGAGCAGAAGCAATTTTTCCCAAGAATAATCATCATGGAGTGTCAGTAACAGCTGTGTTTGTGCTCCGTTGCATTTGCCATAAGTAAGTGGTTTGTTTTTTTTACAGTTCTGTGAGCGGAAAGTCTATTATTTTGATAACTAGAAAAGTACATGAAAATGATGTGCTATTTTGATTGCCACAAGAAGGTGTCACAAAACAGACCATAGACATAAAAAGGTCAGGGGCAGCCACCCGTATATTGTGCCTTGGCTGCAAATGGGTTTTAAATTGATCAAGATGATCACAGGTTCAAGTCCACAACAGAAATTAATAAAACAGGAAAAGATGGCGGCTTAAAGCCCGGAACTGGAAGTGACGTCCTCTGGACCGGAAGTGACATCATATATGCCACCGGGGACCGGAAGTGACATCATCACTCACTTTGGAAACGTGCGTGACGTCATCATTGGCACCGGGACCTGGCGAGATTTCCCATGGATGGTCTGCAGAAGATTGAGAAAGAGAGTTATTCCACCCCTTGGTCTGGCATGGTAGTACTATTCTTAAGGCCTTTCAGATGTTTCCCAATCGCACGTGTGTGACAAAGGATTTGTTTCATCTACAGGGGCCAATTGTACAGAAGATGGCAAATGCTTACTTAGGGCATAAAGTTATGTCATTCACTTTCATTTGGATAGCAGATGGATCACGTGAGTTTCATTTTACTGCATACTATTGTGTATTTACTGCACAATAGCCTACTACATGAACATAAGGTCTACTGTCTTTAAGGCCTGTGTCTCATGTGTGCGTTTGATAGGCAGTTTAAGGGCTCTAGTGATGAAGGTTACTCGCCGAACCAGGGGCTGATGCTGCAGTCTAACGTCTTCTCTCTACCTTTCTCTGCAGAATGGAAGACTGATGGTTGTTCCACGGCTGATGTCACTTCCATTGTTCATAAAGTAAAAGAAGATCTGAAGGAAAGGGGCAGGAGAAGGTTGATCAAGCACATTGACTCCACATAGAAGTGGGAAAAGATGAAGAGGGAGGACAAGAAGATTTACTACATAGTACAACATATATAAGTTAATGTGTCGTCAATGTCTGCATCACACCGAAGAGCGATCACATTTAGAGGATTGTGCTAAGGTGCAAATTTTAAAATAAAAACAGTGCAGCTTAGCCTCTGGTTGTGGGTGCACACTGTCGTGAAGTTGTGAGGTTGTGGGATGTTTGGTTTGGAGGTGAGCTGATTGTTTTTTAACAAACAGACACAATCACCTTAGCTGTTCCACGCTGGCAATCTATTGGTTGTAATTAAGTCACCTAGGAGTATCTTGTGTGAGGGAAAGAGGGGGGAAGAAAGTTAAAAGTGGAGAGATCAAGAAGGTCGATATCAGAATAACAGAATCAGAATGAGAGAAAAGATAATCAGGCAAGTAGGTTGATTCAATGGGCAGGAGGCTTGGTGGTCGGGAGCAGGCCCTGCAGTGAAGTGAGAGGAACGGCACTCATGAGGTGGGGTCACTCCTCCTCAGCATCTGGGCGCAGGAGCAACTGAAGAGCTTTGAAGGATTGCCCTGTGCCAGTGAGTGATGGTGGTTGGGTGATGGAGCCGGGCTTGGAACACCTCAGCAGTGAGCAGCTATGGTGGCTGGGGCGCAAGACAGTTTTAAAAAATTGAACCCATGCTGAGTACATACTAACCAGTACTTGAAGTGGAATCAAATGACTGGTAGTACTCCATTTATGAAGGCAGACTAGCATTCGATCAAACAGCAGCTTGGGATTAGTCAGGGGGAGACCTCATGACACCACTGGTACTAAGAGTGTTGCCGGTACTCTAAGCAGAAATTAGAAGAGGCGCTGGTACTGCATGCAGGTGAGTACCTGATCACTTCAAGAGCTGTTGCAAACACTCCTGTTCCAGATGTGTGCTGCTCAATCTTTCATTAATAATTGCTTCTATTCATTTACATGTGAAGCACATTAAGGTTACTGGCCCACCATTACTTGGCTCAGCGTGGTCATTCTTTATATACTTCTTCTTCTTTTGGCTGCTCCTGTTAGGGGTTGCCACAGTGGATCATCTCTTTCTATATCTTTCTGTCCACTACGTCTTGTTCTGTTACACCCATCACCTGCATGCCCTCTCTCACCACATCCATAAACCTTCTCATAGGCCTTCCTTATGGAAATTTGTATTGTTGTCCGCATATTGATTTAGCAAAATTTTACACCAGATGCCACTTCTGACTTAACCCTCCCCGTTTATCCGGGCTTGATACCGGCACGAAGAAACACTGGCTTGTACATTCCCTGTGGCTGGGTTAGTCATTCTTCATATACAATGGGATAATATTTTCTAGCCTCCAGTCTTTAGGAATTGCACCAAGATTTTTGAAAAATGTGTGCCAAGGGTTTATACTGTACATGTACTCACTAACTTCCATAAGCACTCAAGGATACATGTTATTTAATCCTGGTGATTCATTAGATTTCAGCCTATTTAATCTCAGCAGTAGCCTACTTCTCCCTCTACAATTTCCAAATCTTTTTTTTTTCTTTTTTTGTTATTTATCAGTAAGACACTGGATAACAGCGCAGTGAGCATCAGAGTTTTAAAATAAGTACAAGTGGTTACAGGTCTCTACTAGGATGAAATTCAAGATTCAGGAGCCTTTAATACTGGCAGATGAAAAACCTTATTATGCCACTTGCCAAATTCGCGCAAATTCAGTTAAAGTAAATACGTGAGTAAATGGCACTTGAATGTGGACTTACGAAGAGATGCACCTGAAAATGCACCGCAGTCTCGGCTTGGCTCGTTTCCTGCCTTGAAATAAAAGCGGAGGCACAGCAAGGAAAAAAGTAGGTCCAGAAAATGGTGGATGAACAGACACAAAATGCACGCAATGCATACACTAATTTATGGAGTTCTACTGCCACCTTCTGACAAGATGTTGTCATTGCGCTCAGTTAACCCTCTTATAGGACAGACTGGCTAGACGAGCGCTTCTCCAAATTGAACTTGCACAAATCGTTAACGAGACAGTTACTTGCACTGGCGGATCTCCGAATGTAATCAATATGCAATACGCCCAATATTATGACATAAATATAGCATGCATCGAATAAACATTTAAGTTAGAATTAGAAAAATTATAAAGACATCGGTGCCCGGTGCATTGAAGTCATGCCCATTTGGATTAAAGCCTATCTTAAGAAACTCTGTGGTGATTTTACTTGTTACAGGATTTTGTATTTTTTTAACGTTTGCAATTTATATTCTAATCAAGAACGATCAGTTTCCTGTATTAATGTTTTAGTCGGTATTTTAATATTTAGTATGACTTTCTATCCAGTGCATTTATTTGATCTTTTTCTGTGTTTTTATTCCTGTTGCTCTCTTTTTAATGCTAGTGAGGTGCCATGGAAGGCACTATATAGTATTAGTATTTTATTATTGCATCAGTGTCCCATGGAATTCGATGCACCCTTTGATAAAGAGCCTGGGCATTGATAGGCAATTGTACATTATCACCTCGTGCACTGATCGGGAAACTTGAGGCTGAATGAGGAGTCTGAGTGTCTGGGCTTAGGAGTGTCCTGGATAAAAAAACAACATCCAAGCCTTTAATGACCTCTTGGGCACAGCCATCAGCAATATGTCTGTCAGCGGAGAGAGTGTTGACCTAGTCAAGAGGTTTACTTACCATGGCAGTGACATTCATGTCTCTGGTGACTCTTCCTGTGAAGTCAGTAGAAGGATTGGGAGAGCATGGGGGGGTCATGAGGTCACTGGAAAGGGGTGTGTGGCGCTCCTGATATCTATGCAAAAGGACAAAGGTCCAAGTCTTTAGAGTTCTGGTTCTTCCTGTCTTGCTATATGGTTGTGAGACATGGACGCTATCCAGTGACCTGAGACGAAGACTGGTCTCCTCCGGTACTGTGTCTTTTCAGAGAATACAATACAATACAATACAATACAATTTATTGCTGTATAGCCCAAAATCACACAAGAAGTGTTGCAATGAGTTTTAAAAGGCCCTGCCTTTAGAAAGCTCCCCAGTCTTGAGTCTCTAAAAGGACAATGAAAATCTCCCAAAAAAAAATGGAAGAAACCTTGGGAAAGGCAGTTCAAAGAGAGGCTTTTTTCCAGGTAGGTTGGGCGTGCAGTGGGTGCCAATAAAAGGGGGTCAATACAATTCAATCACAGAACAAAACACAACTAATACTCAATACAATATAATAGTTCAACCAAAATATTACAAGTACAGAGTAGAATTTAACAGTAGATGATATTACATAATATGATTTGGATTTGTTTAGAGTCCTGGAGACCTCGGCCATCAAGCTGCCTCCCCCTATTGGCCATTCCACAGCTGAGTCAGTGTGGAGCCAGCCAATCTGAGTAAAGGACCCCTCTACCTGATAATTCCTGCGATCCTCTGTCAGAGATGACTTTACCTTAGGTATGCAAAACAACTTGGCAGGTGGGCAGTGGCACCAAGTGCCATATTTGAGTACCGAAAACAGAAAGAATAGATGATGGTTAGTAACAAATTATAACTATCATGTTACTTATGTTTTAGTGCTAATGACTAACGACAGAGATGCAGTCTGTACAGTTAATCAGCAGCTCTAGTCAGGATATGCTAAACTGAAGTAGTGAGTCTTCAGCCGGGAGTTGAAATCTGAGACAGAAGGGACATCTCTTATAGTAACAGGCAGACCATTCCACGGTTTAGGGGACCTGTAACTAAAACCTCAACCTCCCACTGTTATTTTATTAATCTTTGGAATAATAAGCAGACCAGAATTTTGAGATCTTAATGTGCGCTCTGGTTTGTAAGCCATGGTAAGGTCATTGGCCATTTAAGGCTTTATATGTTAAAAGAAGGATTTTGAAATCTGCCCTAAACTTAACTGGGAACCAATGTAAGGATTTAAGAACTGGAGTTATGTGTTCTTATTCTCTTTTTTTTGTAATAAGTCTTGCAACAGCATTTTGGATCAACTGGAAGCTGTTTAAAGAACAATTTGAACAACCAGTGAATACCGCATTCCAGTAGTCAATCCTACTAGAAATAAATGCATGAATTAATTTCTCAGAGTCCCGCTTATTTAAAAAACTGCTTAACTTCCCAAGATGGAAGAAACATGATTTAGACAACTTTGTAATGTGCACTTTAAATGACATGCTAGAGTCAAAGATAACTCCTAGATTGTGGGCTTATTCAGTAAAATTAATGGTGATTCCAACTGAGTTAAATGATGACAAAATATTGTTGCGATCAGCATCATTCCCTCCAATAATTAACATCTCTGTTTTATCTGTGTTTAAAGACAAGTACAGTAATCCCTCCTCGATCACGGGGGGTACGTTCCAAAACTCCATGCGATAGATGAAAATCTGCGAAGTAGAAATCATATGTTTGTAGGGTTATTTTTATATATTTTAAGCCCTTATAAACTCTCCCACACTGTTAACATTATTAGAGCCCTCTAGACATGAAATAACACCCTTTAGTCAAAAGTTTAAATTGTGCTCCATGACAAGACAGAGATGACAGTTCTTTCTCACAATTAAAAGAATGCACACATATCTTCCTCTTCAAAGAATGTGTGTCAGGAGCAGAGAATGTCAGAGAGAGTGAGAGAGACAGAGAAAAGCAAACAATCAAGCGCCGCGCGGGAAGCATATCATATATCACTGAGGAGTTCTAGTAAATACGTAATACATGCTCTGATTGGGTAGCTTCTAAGCCATCCGCCAATAGCGTCCCTTGTATGAAATCAACTGAGCAAACAAACTGAGGAAGCATGTACCATAAATTAAAAGACCCATTGTCCGCAGAAATCCACAAAATCCGTGATATATATTTAGATATGCTTACATTTAAAATCCGCGATGGAGTGAAGCCGCGAAAGTCGAAGCGCAATATAGAGAGGGATCACTGTAGTTCTCATCCATTCACTCCTTTAATTCACTAACAGAACTAATTAAAGACAACATCAGAGCAGCTTCATTTGATCTAAATGAAAGGTATAACTGGGTGTCATCTGCAAACAAGTGAAAATTAACATTGTTTTCCAATGACAGATCCCAATGGAAGCATGTAAAGTGAAAACAGTAAAGGTCCCAGTACTGAGCCCTGCGGGACACCATATCTCAGTTCTGTGTATACTGATTGGAGTACTGTCAGCACATTTCTGTACATACTGGAAACGATTTGATAAATAAGAACTAAACCAAGCAAGCACGGTGCCTGCAAGCCCAACATCATTTTCTAGCCTGTGCAGTGAAATTGAATGGTCAATGGTGTCAAATGCTGCGTTTAAGTCTAACAATATAATTACAGTGGAGTTTCCTTCATCAGAGGATATCAGAATATCATTTACAACCCGCATTAGTGCTGTTTCTGTACTATGACCAGTGTGAAAACCAGACTGGAATTTCTCAAATAAATTGTGATGCGTAAGGTGTGACCGAAGCTGATTGGTGACTACATTTTCTAATATTTTAGAGAGAAAGGGTAAATTTGAAATAGGCCTATAATTATTAAGTATGTGTGGGTCTAGGTCTGACTTTTTAAGTAATGATTTAATGACTGACACTTTTAGTACATCAGGTACTGTACCATGTAATAATGAACTATTAATAATGTTAAAAATAGGCGCTGCAAGAGCATCCATTGCACTTTTTACTAGTTTTGTTAGCACTGGATCTAGGGAACAAGTAGTAGGTTTCATTTTAGAAATTAAAGTCAAGAATTCCTGCTCAGTTACAGGATTAAAATTTCTAAAGTGTTCAATGCAATTTGAGACAGGGTCTGCCAAGCCAGTATGTGGTTTGCACTGAGATACTGAGATCTGGGATCTTATATTTTTAATTTTCTCATTAAAGAAGTACATAAAGTTTGTACTGCTAATGTCTCTTGGTATTTTGCATTGTAGATCAGAATTCCCATTTGTTAAATTAGCCACTGTTCTAAACAGTACCCAAGGATTTTTATTATTGCTATATATTATTTTTAGAATAGTACTCTAAGCTAGCTTTAAAGAGAGCTTTTTTATATTTTTTAACACTCTCTGTCCATGAAATTTGAAAGACCTGCAGCTTTGTTGTTCTTCATCTGCTCTCCAGTCTTCGACACACTAATTTAAGAACTTGAGTGTTTTCATTAAACCAGGGAGAGTTTCTATGTGCTTTGATCACTTCTGTCTTAAGGGGAGCCACTGTGTTCAGAGCATCACTCAAGGTCATATTATAATGTGATGTTTGCTGATCTAAACAGGTTTCCAAGCTTTACATTTGATATTAACTGATCTAAATGGTTTTCAAAAATCACACTTGATTTACTCAAAGTATCTATAAATTTTTAAACAGAATTACAATCTAGATGTTGCACTGTCTTTGTTTTAATCTGTGAATGTACTGGTAAGGGCAGAACCAAAATAAGTAGTGATTGGAAATAACTTCATTTAATGGCGTAATATTTAAATTTTGAATTTCAACTTTGTAAGTTATAATTAAATCTAATGTGTGGTTATGATTATGAGTTGGACCTTTGACAATCTGATAAAATCCTAATAAATTTAACAAAATAAGTAAAACATTTGCTAAAAGTGTCAGTTTCCACATTGATGCGTATATTAAAATCCTCAGTCAACACTACATGATCATAATTTATCGCCAAATCAGGTAAACAGTTGTCAAATTCAGCCATGAACAATGAATATGGCCCTGGTGGTCTGTAGACTAGCACTACAATTGTGTTTGAATCTGTTTTAATATTTAAAATGAGTGCCTCAAAGGATGTGAAGTCGCCTAAATTTTTAGAAGTCATTTGCATTTTGTTACAATGAATAATTCCAAGGCCTCCTCCTCGACCAGAATCTCTAGACTTACGAAGGAACGAGTATCCATCTGGTGACACTTCAGCTAGGGGAACAATGACAGATTTACTGAGCCAGGTTTCAGTGAGAAGACACAGATCAGATTTTGTACTTAATATAATATCATTTACCAAAATAGCTTTACTTCCATGAGAGCAAATGTTCAATAAGCAGCATTTAAAACTGCATACTACTTTCTAAACTGGTGATATATTTTTTGTTTTAATCTGAATTAAGTTTCTTTTACAGGTGCCCCTGGTGGAGTGTCTGGTTTTATCTCTTGGTCTAATTATACACCTTATTTTTTGGTTATCAAGTAATTTAAGGTCTGCATCATGACTAAATTTACTGGATGCCCCACAAAGGGGATTAAGGGTAACAGCTTCAGGAAAGTAACAGGTGGGATAAAGAACAGCCTGTGATTTAAGATCACACCTCTGCGGCCTGGATGGTGCTCTAATCTGTCAATCAGGAAGTTACGCTACCATATTTTGAGATAATACAAAAAACCCCCTCCAGTTAGGATGAAGACCATCACTTTTGAAAAATCCAGGCCTTTCCCAAAAATCATCCCAAACCACTGATTTGACTTTGTGTCAAACAAGTGGTTGCCCATGGAGTCCCAAATGAGGCATATTACCTGAATTGTGAGGGATTGTCAGTTATGGCACTATGGCCATATAGCACGCTGTGGCAAGTAGATGGTCATTTCTGGAGGGTGGAACTGGACTGCATGTCTGCCTTGGTGATGGGGGTTGCCTTGCCAACAGGGATTCCAAGCAGTTTCGCCATGTGGTGGGTGTGGCAACCTGCTGTACCAGTGCGTGTTCCCCAATTTCACCCTGACCTACTTACGCACCATTCCTTTTGATTCCACGCATGCTCCATGCCAGTCTTGCCAGTCACTATTGTTCACACGTATCCGCTTGCTTTGCTTAGCGCTCTTTCACAGCACCATGGTGAAGTGTACATTGTCACCTTACAGCTGTATTACATGTTACCTGTCGATTTAGCGGACTACCCTGTCCTAGAAAGCTAACAAGGAGTATCGAAAATTTAATTGGTGAGAAAGTGTTCCGTTTTAACTTCAGTCAATGTACTATTACAACTCAAAAGTCACTACAGAGACATTTAAAAGACAAACCATTAAAACGAATGTACTCATACACAGATCCTATAATTCATAAATCACTCAGATTGTTTCTGTGTTCTACTGGAAATTACACATTATTGATTTTTCATTATTTTATACATTTTAAACAATTATCATTATTGTGTTTGCTTTGAACTCTGTATTTTCTATTTTGGGAAAAAAGTGTTTCTACGTGTAAGGTCATGTTATTGAACTCAGTTCCCCTATTTGCTATATGAGAAACTAAAACTTAATTAATGAAATACTTTAAATTCTATTTAGCATAATGTTTTTTTTTATACTTATCTGTCATCCTCACCACTTGAAAACTGACATGGAGATCATTTTCACAGCTAGAGTTATGTTATGCAATTTCATTGTACTGGTATATTACATGTACAGCTAAATCTGCATGCTCATCAATATGTATTTTAAAAGCTTTTCAGCTGTCTTCTATAATACTTTGTTCTCTACTGTGGCCCCCTGTTCCATTCGCTGGGGGGTTGGGGTGGGCACCCATTTCCACAGCAGATGCTATGACATGGAAATGCATTTACACTGTCTGGTACCAAAAAATGCTTGTTCGTATTCATATGTTAATAAAAATAAAGCATATTCAAACGTGTCATAAAATGTACACAAGCGTAACATTCGGCTGCATTTTGGAGACTTAGTTAACTAATTTTAAAAATTTTTAACTGATTTAAAATTTTTTAGTTACATTGTCAGTCAGTTATCTAACATTTAATTCAATATTGTATAACAGTGAGACTTATTGTAAAATAACTATAACAGAATAAAATGACGTGTTATTAAATTAAATGAAATTAAATACCTTCGTTTTAGCAGCACCTTACAGCATCAATTGATGGCTGAGGGAATTCTATCGCAAACTGTACTACACACTTCCTAAATAATAACATTTTTTAAAGAAGTGCCCATTGAAGAAATCAAATCTTTGTTGAAATCTTAAGGAAAAATTGTTGGCTGTTTCAGACCATGATGGAGAAGAAGTCTGTAGCTTTGTGAATTAATTATAGCTTTAAAAAAACTGGATCATTATAAACTGCCAAATAACATGAATACTGAGTACATATTTATTATATGCCTCTCTAGTGATCTACTTTAACGTTATTAGTGGCTGTTGGACAAGTAAAACAATAAAATATACAAAATATATGTTATGTATTAACGTGTGTTTATGTGTTTTATTGTTAGTTTTGAGATTTTTGTATGTTTTATGTATTTTATGTGATGTTTTTAATTATGTACCATTTATTTAAATGCCCTAACACTCGTTGAGCTTTGTGGGTGGAGCACCAGGAGGCAGGACCACCCTGACATCACCACTCCTCAGACTATTTAACCACAGCAGGAGACTCAGAAGCAGGAGAACATTGTCAGTATAGAGTTTGTGAGTACTGGTATTTTCTTTGGATTTTCTGGTTTTCTTGAATTATTTTGCTTCTGTCTCTGGTTTTCACTTCTGGATTGTGAAGTTGAACTTGTCTCCTTAGGGTTTTTTTTTCTTTTGCTCTTTTGTGCATTTTGCTGGTATTTTTTTAAAAATATATACATTTGTAAATATTATTTGGTTGCATTTTTGTACACAAACTGTAGATTTATGGTTACCCTTCCTTGTGTGGTGTTTTTTGTATATTTGTGACTTTTCTTGTTATTTTGCTAGCTTGTCTCATTTGGGGTTAGCACTTGTGAGGCTAACTGTATTTGGAGTGAATCTCCTTGGGAAGGCTGGTTAGATTGGTCCTGTTTTTATGGTCCATTTAGGAGGCCTCAGACTCACATTGCTATGTTTGGGACACCTAATCATTACAATATAATTTAGAGTGACCTCTTTAAATGAATATTGGAAACAGTAAACATGTCCATAATTGAAGCCACATAAAATGCTTCTCAAGAACTTCCTGTTCCACAATGAGAAGCAGCATGTCCATGTAGCTCATATCACTACTAGTTAAAGAGCTAGTAAAATGGTTTAAATGAAGGATCGTCTAGCTTCTTGTATAGATGGTAAAAATCCCTGAATTTTCCTGAGAGGATCTGTGTCATATTTAAGCAAAATCATTCCACCAACAGCCAGACTGTTTCATGCAGACAGACAGACAATCACAGTAGGTGTTGTTTGCATTATATGTGAATGTGCCTAAATAGACTAACACTCATTTTTTCATATCCAAAACAGCAACAAATGATCAATCAATTAATCAATAAAAGGGGCCAACTTGCAAAAGCCGATTTGCCTTACATTCATATCTTTAGTCATGTAGGAGTAACCCCCACAAAGACATAGGGAGAACTTTATATGGATGATAGCCAGAAATGGCATTTGAAGTCAAAACGCTGGATCCATGAAGCAGCAGCATTCTTATTGTTAATAACGCTAATAGAGTTGGCATACGTCGTTAGAATTTACCGTACGCAGGTGACAGAACTATTACTTGTGCTATTGCTGATTAGCTTCTAGTGACAGCTAACTATTATGCTACCATGTCACTACGTGATATTTGCATTTTACCCACAAAATTAAAAAAAAATACCTTTATTAATCCAGCGGTTTAAATTACATATTCAGAAAAACACATTTCCATCGCATAGTCTTCACTGTAGCAGACGGAGACGTGCATGTCCACAGCATAAACCCTGCTAAAACCCAAATAACACGTAATATTCGTTCGCTCGATCACAATGCAGACTTCTCGACCGCGCTGTGCTGGAACGAAAAACGAAGCAGACAGCTGCGCCTGCACATTACCGCCGGCCAAAAAAAGCATTTGGGACGGAGCATGCGTGAAATCAAATGAAGAAACGGCGCACAGTTCTGCGACGTGATCAGAAACCATTTGTTCCCATTGCACCTGCACTAAATCAAATGATGTTGGGTCGTTATGTGACAGACCCCACAGGTACTGCAGTCTGCAGTTACACTCTTATTAAAACATTCGGTTTCAGACCTCCGCTTATATGGGATTCAGGAGCTCCACTGTAAGGCCAATCGGATTGCTTGTTTAGTTTGAAGTGGCTACTGCCGTCAGTAGGTGGCACTCGGAGTACAGCAAAACCAGCTGTGTGAGGTGGGGAGCAACGTGAAGTATTCATTAGCCAGGGTCACCCCCCACCATCCGTTCGTTCTGTTAAAGTATAATAATAAATATAGCACATTTAAGTTTATTAGGTACATTTTAAGTTTCATTTTAAAATTATTAACAAAAGATGTATTGTGGTAATGTGTCCCAGATCTTTGGAGCATAAAAAAGACTGCTTCACCACATTTGTAGGTGTATTTAACTCTGGGAATAATCAGAAGACTAGAACTTGATGATCATAAAACTCTATATAGGACATACTTGGTTAAGGATTCCAAAATGTGTGACGGTGCTAAACCATTAAGTATCTTAAAAATAAGTAATATCTTTTTAAAATTAACTCCTAGTGAAGCTGGCAACCCGTGAAAAGATGCCAAAACAGGTGTAATATTTTCCCTCTTTCTGGTAGGTGTTACTCAGGCTCAGACTGGCCAACAGGAGGCTCAGGGGCAATCCTGATGGCTTGGCCTGTCTTCTGATTTGGCCTGCGCCACACACAATGCTTTTTTATTTTCTCAAACTGAACACAGCACTGAATATTACCAGAAACAGAAGGAGATGAATGAAAGGCTGGCTGATCGAGAAAAAATGGCCAGATGGAGGCGAAAGACAGGGGAAAGAAAAGAGAAAAGCCCTGTGACAGTGTCAGGTGCAGGTAACAGCAACACATCACAGCTCATGTTTGCTTCATCATGTGTATAGCCTAACAGCAGTTTCACTTGCTAGCTAGCAAAACTGGTTTTATAATTGACATTATTATGCAACAAAACTTGTTTTGACACAATGTGTTCTGCACGTCAACGAATGATAATCACTGAGAATTTTATAAACTGTAGTATGCCAAGCTTAAATATCGTTAACATATGGGACGACAAACTCACTACACCTAACAATGTTTTACAGCTTTTATATTTAAGCATCTCATTTATGTGTTTAATTTATGGACACAGTGCTACTATACATTTTTACTTTATTTGTGTTGGGTTTATTCATTTAAAATTTGTGCTCTGTTTTTATTCCTGTCATACAAGTGGGATAGCTTGCATGGGATTGTATGGATGTCTGATTTTATTATCTTGTAATAATCTGTATCCTGGAAAGCAATTTGTGCTTGTGTTTGAAATGTACTATATAATGTTTCTTTTTTGATCTTTTTTTTTTTTTGTTGAAATACAAAACAAACACTTTAGAGAGAAACAAAAGCCGTTCGGACTGAGATTACAATAAAATATTACCCCATGCTCAGTAAACATACCCAACCCCACCACCCAATCCAAATCAACTGAACCCTGCTATGTATATAAATAAAGGAGTGAGGGGACAGCACCGCATTGACCCCTTTAAAGAGAAGAAGAGCTATAGATTAGGGATGCAGTCAGGACCTGGCTACATCCATTCATAGACCAGCTATACCATATCTGTCCATTTGTCAATATAAGAGCCAGATACCACATTGAGCCTCACTGCTGACAACTCTGTAAAGATCAGATTAAGAAAGGAAGACTTCCATACAGAAAAAGAAACATGGGATTTCCAAAAGTAGGCAAGGCAAGCAATTGTCCCTAAAGCAATTTGCCTCTGTTGGATAACAGATAAATGACGTGAGGAAAAGTCTAGAATTAGGAAAATGCAGGGGAAACGGGGCGTTCGAATCAAGAGAATGAAAGCAAGAAAATCAACCACACAAGACAAAAAACTAAACCCAAGGACAGTCTCAAAGCATATGCATAAATGAACCTGATCAAGGAGCAAAAGTGGGATTAAAAAACTTGGATCCCAAAAATTCTGCTGGTACAGCAACAATAATTTGAGATCCTAAAATATGGTATCAGGTGGAACTCCGAAAAATAATCACGTCTCTGGGAATAATGTTCGCCCGATTCAACCATAAATTCTCTTCCGTCAGATTGCGGGAGGTGTCCGCAGAGCACGGGTGCTGTTCACGATGGGAAGATGACGGCACCAACAGAAGGAGACCTTGTTCGGATAGCCCAGCACCGGTAGAACGCCCACAGCCTCGTCACACTAGAAGTGTCCACTCGGACTAAAGGCAATCCTCTTATTAGAGCACGGCTGTGGTCGCTTAAAAGGGACACCAGTTTAGGAGCCCCACCGCGGAGCTGAAATACGGACTAAACGAGTCGTGGGTGAGCTCTTCTCACCACTTGCAGAAAATGTACTCGATTTAAGAATTTTACACACTTCTCGGGCCATATTCCAAAATTATTTATGTTATATCGGGGATATTTTTCATCATATATAGTTCAGATTGGTTACTCCCACGTACAGTATTATCTAAGTGTGCAGATTCTCTGTTAAATTATAGAGGGCTGCTCATTATCAGCATCCCCATACAGGTATATGCATTCAAAAGGAACTGTTCCCTCACAGCACTGTTGCATTAGGGATTTCGGCACTGAAACACATGGACGTGTAACCCGGATGTAAACTAAAGGGCTTTCTTCAAAGGATTTGTTTTTTCTAGTTGACCATTATGTTTCGTAATGTCTGTAGGCAGTTTCCAGTAACGCCGTTAATAAACAAGAGGATTCCAGTCCGCACTCTAAGGGTATCAGAAATCCGTTTTAATGACAAGAGCGAGCAAAGTAGCACGTACAGTTTTGACAAGAGTCTATTAAAGTACTTGGTGTGTCCTCTTTCAAAGAAGCCATTGCGGTAAGATTTCACTCTCCTTAATTAACGTGTTGTGTCAGTTACAGTATACAGTGGCGACTGAGAGCAACAAGTCGAGTATGTTATTGTTTTAACGTTCGATTACGTCAAAAACAAAGAAGCTCACCGGACTTGTTCCTTGATCACGCAGAAGTAGGTCTGCGTGTTTGTCGAAGGGTTATGACTTCCGTTATAACTGGATTTTTAAAATACATTTTAGACCTGGAATTTGTTCACATACACTAGTTTAAACAGTATTATGTTATAATCTCGTTCCAATATGAAAAAATGTACATTAGCGGCATGCAGATATTACGTATGTATACCCCATACACAAACTGTCAAACGTTTACGGTCACCCAAAAATGTTCATGTTTTTGATAGAAATTGATGCTCTCTTTTTTAATAAAGATTCAATTAAATTGAATGGAAGTTATAGCCAAGGCATTAATAGCGTTTATAGTAGTTATTACTGCTTCAAATGACTGATTTTTGAAGTGTATTATTCACATATGATTGCAAAGCCCCATTTTTAGCAGCCGCTCTTTCAGTGTCCTAATGGTCATCTATCTCCCTCATCTTATTTAGTCATGTACAAATGCTAATTTGCTTGTTACAGGATCTTTTGCAATTGCATTATTAACGTTGAAACTGGTTATTGTGTTTACTTGGGTTGCAAGGTACTGCCATTCCTAAATTTCAGTTCGGGGGTAAAAAATGGCCAAAGTAAAGCCGCTGCTGAGATAGGCCCTGGCCCTAGAACCTTGTTGACTCTGACCTGGTTAAACTGCTTTGAGAATATTGTTACTTTTAGTTAACATTTGATTTTATAAAATGTTTAAGTTAACGTTACAAATGTAGAGGTTGGGAGCGTGCACTGATACAGCACATTGCTGCACCCACCACACAACGACCCTCCTCAGGATCCCAAATTAAGATCCGAGCACAGCCATTCAATGGATGACACCTCAGCGCCACACTAAGTTTGAATGGAATGGAGTAGTCTGGATACAGGTTAACATCATACCCAGGGAGGAGCATTTGCAGGTTTAGGGCATTGCTCAAGAGCCCAACAGAGTGGAATCACTTCTGGGATTTCCAGGATTCGAACTGGTAACCTTATGGTTGCCAGTGCAGATCCGTAGCCTCAGAGCCACCACTTTGCCTACATTACAACTGTAAAGTAGAAAAGTTATGCTAAGTTTCAAAAAAATTCCTCAATCCTGTATTTCAAAGGCACCCTGTGATTTATTTATTCCATCCATCCATCCATTTTCTAACCCGCTGAATCCGAACATAGGGTCACGGGGGTCTGCTGGAGCCAATCCCAGCCAACACAGGGCACAAGGCAGGAATCCAATCCCGGGCAGCGTGCCAACCTACCACAGGATTTATTTATTTATGTTTTTAATTCACAAAGGACAGGCAAATCATCAGTAAAAATGAACAAATGGCTGCATTTATAAACTGTTGAAAGTGAATTGAATAGTAAAAATTGTCCAACAGTGTGAAAAATTGGGTTTGACATCCTTATATAATTACATAGACACATACTGAACAAACATTTCCTTCACATAGTTGCCTTTAATATAGGGTATTGTATACATGTTATGTTTTGTATTAATCACCAATTTATTTTATACTGCTATCACTTGTCAGGAGAACACGACAATCTGAGTTTGAGTTTTATTAAATGCACTTTATGGCCAACTGTACTGTCTTGTTTAATGAATGTTTTCAAAAATGAACAATAAAATAAAAGAGTCCAAAAAACATGAGGTGTTAAGAGAAGACTGCAAATATAGAGAAGCTGTCATCCTTTCCTGGTAGAGACTCCAACCAAATGTCCATTCTCCTAATAATTAGCTGGATAAAATAATGGTAAGTGTAGAGTATGAAGAACAGTTTGGAGGAACTGAGACAAAGTAATCATGCTTCACTGACACTGGCTTTTGCAGGGTGACATGTGCTTGTTGATTTTTATCCGTCTCTTTCTGTCACCACTGTCACTAAGCAAGTGCCAAGTGCCATGGAAACAGAGAAGAGTTTAAAAGCAGCATGCAGACAGTCATTTGGAAAACTGTCCCATAACATGATCCATTTCTTCACAAAATGCAGGCAGTGAATTAACAGTGAGATGCATGTGTTTAAACCAATTCAGGTATGGAAAGCAAGTGGGGGTCTAATGGACAGGTTTGATATCAGTTTGGCCAAATGCATGGACAGCATGTTTTGAAATTATGACTTTGAACTGTGATTGTGAAATATCAACCCTTTACTAATAGAAAATGAATGAGTATTGAAAATGTAGCTCTCTTTGAAATTTAGTAGACAGCAACAATCACAATTTATTAATGTTAGTTCAGCTTTTAATACAATTTGCCTCCACGTACAGCTGAAACAACATTTGGGTCTTAGTAAGTGTGAACCCTACTAGAGTTGGAGTTGATCTTCAGAAAAAATGGTTCATTTGGGCTGGCAAGACTGCAACAATGTTCAGAGTACATTAGCCGCACCTGTGCTGCAGATAGACAACCATAATGCTAACAGCTTAGGCTTCAGTTCTTTGGTTCAGCCACTCAGGTGACTTCTGTGGCCCATTGACAACATGCCCACAAGTATAAGGGCTGGTGTGGAATGAGCCATAGTTGATGCTAATAGAGAACTGTATTGTTGTACTCATTTATATATAATGTATCTACATCTTAAAGTTTACAATCATATTAGTTCTGGTTTAATACTAATATCAGATTTGGTTTAGCTATTTTGCATCATGTGAATTAGGTTAGTTTAAACATACAATGACGTTAGATAATTTAAAAAAAAAAAAAGCTTATACCTGAAAATGGTTAAAATGAATATTTATAAAATCTTTTTTTTTTTCCTTTTAACAGATATGAAGAACAAACCAATGAACTTATAAATGATGAGCTGGGAATAGCCTATCCTGTTGTTGATGGCATACCGAATCTGATCCCTCAAGACGCCAGAAAGATTCACAGAAATGAGATGCACAAGAATGACAGCAAGTTAGAGTAAACTGTCATTTAGAAATTGTGACCAGAGAGGCTGACTAATACTTTTTGCTAAAGATAGAAACAATAACATGGGGTGGTCATTATCAACTCTGACAGTTTTAGTTCCAATTATTTCTTTAACAGGACTGCTTTTTTCAGCAGCAGTGGATAAAAACTTTCCTGAGGAATGTACAAGCACTAGCAGCCTGTGCTTCTACAGTCTCCTCCTCCCTATAACCATACCGGTGTACGTGTTCTTTCATTTGTGGAAATGGATGGGAATCAAGCTCTTCAGACATAACTAGAGTATATTCTGCATCACATGTTTTGCAAGATTAACATCATTAAATAAACTTTTTTTTTTGGCCATTGCTGCACTTGTTGTCTGTATTGCCGATAGTTTAAGTAGCTATTATAAATTTCAGTAAATGAATTAATTTCCAAAGCATTTTATTTACAACAAAACTCGTAAAGTGTCATTTTTTTTTAAAACAAATAAATCTACTGTAATCCTTTTGCATTATGTTTTCACCCATTTCTTACTTGCTTTGGATTTCTTAATATTAACGTTTTGTATTTGTAATAATGTATTAAAGATGTGTATAGTGTGAATTTATTGGCCAATTTCAAAGAATTTTTTTATTTATGTCCTTGTGTCTAAAAACTAGTTAATTGATTAGTATTATACTTGATAACTGTAAATGAAAATAGCAAAAGTCTTGAGTTACTTAGTAATTCAGAGTTCTTTGGTTTTACGTTTTTTCCCCTTTTCTGTATTGCAGATGGTAACATTATAATTCATGGCATACAGGGCAAAGTAATAAATACAAATAATATAATTTAGGGACAATATAACCGTAACAGTACTCCTGCCTTAAAGCTCCAAGACCTGGGATTTTAATCCTTACCTGGAAACTGCCTTTGTAGAGTTTGTACACTGTCCTCTGCATGCTGGCTATCCAGAAGCATTTTAAAGACATTTAATTTGATGAATGGGTAATGATAAACGGGCTGCAGTGAATGGTGCCTGTCAGTGGACTGGCCACTGGCTCCGGAATGGTTCCTACCTGATAGCCCCTTGACACTATAATTGTATGAAGTGGATTTGATGATGGGTGGCTAACAAGCAGGTATCAGTACATTTCATTCACAAGTGATGATTAATCATTCCTAAAGCACTGCCTGCTACATACAACAAACATCAATGTTTGTTTCTTATAAAGAATTGTTACATTTAAGTAAAATTCAAACCAATAATAAAAATAATTTAAAGAATACCTTAAAACAGTGATGGGAGTCTAATGGTATTTTTTTGCGTTTTGCTCAGTATAAGTATACCAAACAATTCTCTAACATGCTTAATTCAATTCAGAGTTGAAGGGTGCAAAGAAAGAAACCACCCTGGACCAGGCGTCAGTCTTTTAGTGGGTCTATACAGATGTGAACTCAATGTCTTCAATTCACCTAACCTGCACACCATTGGGGATGTGGAAAGAAAACTCGCATGAGCAATGACTGGTGCCACAATTTGTGAAACAGTAGCTCTAACCAATGTGCTGCCATATCATCTTGCTCAATAAAACAGTAACATTAAAATACAAATGTTACTGGCAGACCAGAAGCTGCCAGGAAAGGCAAAACTTATAATTTAAGTAATCACTTATGAATTTGGATGAAATGATAGAAACAGTACTCTGTTACTGATTATTAAGTAATGTCATAGGAAGCAGGAATGAAAAGATGAACCATTAGTCATCCTTTAAATATTTCACCTCATTTAATTTCCACAGCACACAACTACAGACGGTAGGAACTTCTTCTGAAAGACGTCAACAGTATACTGTACCTAAATATACACCAATAAAAGACAGCAATAGGGGTAATTTAAAAGAACACCACTGAAGATTTCTAGTGTAACACCATTAAGAACAGAAGTGAATACCCATTCCTCAGCACATACAGTAGACTAGTGTCTCAGATAGTGCAATATGCAGTGAAAGTACTTTTTCCCTCAAAAGTACATAATATTAAGTAACTTCTGAATATTCAAACTATTAGTAATAAATACTTTATGAAGGCAGAAAAGAAACAAACAGGATGGAAATCTGTAAGAATGCACAAACACTCCCAGCATTAACTAAGTTATGTTCCAAACATTGTAGTTGTGACTGATAAGAAAAGCAAAGCGTAAGAGTTATGGGGAAAATAGTCTTGTACTCTTAGCATTATCTGACCTCTCCTTTTACAGACATGACCCATATTGTTAGAAAAATAACTATGTTGTCACCACATGTCATGGCAGTGAATTTTTTTATTGGTGACCTCTGTAAAGCTATTTCACTGTTTCTTTGTCCAGATACCCCCAACTAGAAAGACACACCAAATATATAAACCAAGTGGGCAAAGTATAATGTCCTTTTTAAAACAAGAGGTTCTAGTATGTAGACTGAGGTATAGTAAGCTTTAAATGTTAAAATAACCTTGGAAACATTAAAACAAACATGTCTTTTTTTTTTTTTGCTGCTTAGTCCATTATAAGGTTATAAGAAAAACCTGTGCCAAGCACAATGCAGGAGCCCATCCTTAACAATCCCTGTGCATCTCAGTTCTAAAAAAGGAATATCCCACATTCATTTTAAAGAATACATCTGTACTGTTGGATATTCCTTCCAAAATGCTGCTCCTGTTCGATACACCCAATATGGATGCAAGTTTGATTTACTTTCACCAATGATCCTTGTGTTTAATTGTCATTAAATGATTTGTATTCATCAGATTATTTGTTAAAATATTACTCTTATTTCTTTCAGTTGTCCCTTGATGATGACCATACATGTGTGAATCGGTGCATCTATTGTTTTGTTAAATCTTTATAAAGTAAATTAAAATAATTCAGGAGCTACTTTTATTTATACAGCGCCTGTTGGTGTTAGAGAACTTTACTCATGCAGTAAATAACATACACTGTAAGTTGAAAAGAGGGAAAATGTATTGTTAACTTGGGTCTCCTTTATCTGATATCACAATTTAATTAAAAATCTGAAAAGATTTTCAGTAACAGAGGAAATTAAGGAAGGGGACAAATACTTTTTCATGGCACAGTAATTAAGCAGGTAATGTTATGTGAGATATATATCTATCTATAAATAATTTTTTCTAATGTTTATTAATGATTTATGATCTGCAGAGCACAGAGAAGTGTACAAAGTTAATTGTGTTCAGAGAAGAATGAACTAAATCTACTTGCCTCACTATCAACTTGATATTTTGAGTAAGGGGAGTTAAGAGTAAGCATTGAGTTCATTTACAGGAACCCCAAACATTTTTAACAAGAATTGGAGTAGACACCATGCATTGATTCACAAAAGTGTGTTGCTAAGTATTTATTATTTAAAATACAAAATCAACACAATTTCCAAAGTGATATACCAGAAACATAAAAATAAATGGTTACAAATGCATAATCTCTAAACAATATCAAGTAGATTTATATAAAAAGACATAATTAAAATTATTGTTGACATTTGTAACAAAATTACTCAAACCTACTGAGTTTTTTGTATCTTAAAATATATCAGTTGCTGTGTACGTTATTGTAACTTTATAACCATTTAAGGTAATAATTATATGTACCAAAACAAACTAGATAACAGAACATCAACAATGATATCTACAAGTATATTGAATGAAAACATATGAAATGACATGTGAACTGTTATATACTGAATAAGTGAATATAATGAATGCAGTTATTGGTAGATAATGTGTACACAGAACATACAAAGTATGTATTATTAACAACGTGCAAAAATCTTCCTTAATAACTCAAACTGGTTTTCAACAATTTTCTAGTTTATAAAATGCTTTTCAGTGAAGGCTGCCTTTGTGTTAACGTTATAATTTAGCCTTAAATTATTTCATGTTAAGTAGTTTTTCTGTTGTTTACTCTTTTATCAGGCAGCATCATCAACCTTCTTAGTGGAGAGTTTGGGTCTACACACTCCGTTTCATTTTTCACTTTAAAAAAATAAGATTTATTTAAATGCATTTGTTTATATTTTCCTTCTTCAGATTTTTTTAACTGTGTACCACCATAAGTGCTTTGGGAAAAAGTTTTATTTCCACCCTCAGATGTCAACCCACTGATTTTATCTGATTCAGTATACTGGCTTTCAGGACCTGATACAGAAGGAGAAGCCCTGAAATTTCTGCACATTTCCTTGGTAGAAAAGAATTCATCTGTATTGGGGATATTTGCTCTTACTCGTGATGGCAAACTAAAATCAACTGGAATCTCCTTACATTTAGCCTTTGATAAATACTTGCAAAGTTTGGAAGACATAGTCATTGAACTCAAGTCAATAGATATATCAGTTTGTGTAGCTTTATCAGCATGTGTCTTCATTTCATTATTGCAGATGTGATGACAATTTTTAAATCTCTGTATATAAGGTGACATCGGTGTACTTAATACTGATGCCATACTTTGCTTTTCAGGTTCTTCTCTTTCCATGTACCGTTGATGGTCTCTTTTTACACGTAAAGCAAAGTCACTCTCCCCACTAGACACAATTACAGGCTGAAAATTCTTTTGTGTAATAAAGAGGTCTTGGCTGTTAAACATGTCTTCATTAATTTCATGTATTATTTCTGTTTCAGATTTTGTTTCCTTTAAGCTCTTCTCGTCATTAGTGTTGAATGATTTAGTCCGTATCTCTGGAGTCGAGCATGGCAGAGGTTTATTATACGAACAGCAGTCTTCGTGCACTGTACACCCTTTTCTAGATAATTTTATTTTATTTCTAGAGTGCAACATATATTTATCAATACAAGAATCTGACCTGTCAAATACAGCTGTTGTTTTGTTTGGATTTATTTTGCACACTGGTGATACCTGATTGTTATTTTTCTGGTCTGTCTCTTTGTCACTGTGGTCTTTCTTTGACAGTGAATGATGTGGGAGCTTGTGTTTTTTCTGCTGTTCACAAATAATGTTTTCAAAATCTTCAAAGGATCTGATTTGCCTTTTTCTACTTATATGTTCAAAAGTCGTGTTATCAAACTTCACAGATGGTGTGATGCACCAGTCAAAGGAGCTGTTCTTCTTCTTTGTCTTTTTATAGGGCTGATGCTCATTTGATGCTTTATTGTGATCCAGTTCTGCTTTCTCTGTCTGTTTAGGTTTACTCATTGGAACTTTGTGTTTGTTTTTCTTACTTTTTTTATGTTTTCTTTGTCTACTTTTTTCATTCTCATAAGAATATCTTAAATATTGAAACAAGGAATTATCGAATTCATTATCTCCTTCACCTGAACAGTCAGGTATTTGTGTGTTCTGTTCTATTACATTAGAGCTATTTTGTTGGCTTTTACATTTTTTGAATATTTTTTTCCTTTTCTTCACTTTTGTAGACTCCATAATTTCTTGAAGATAATTCAAGGAAATCTAAAAATAAATATAAAGAACACAGACTTAATATGTTAAATAACTGGCATTATCTCCTGTGATGACTAAGCAGGTGCTAAATATTATTTAATCAAAACTGATTTAGGTAACCTTTAAGGAAAAGAAGTCCAAGTGTACAGTAAAAAACTTTATAAAATGTGAACGGCCAATGTAAAAAAAACACTATTAACATATATTTAAAAAAGTCAAAAGAAACTCCTTAAGGCCTGCAGATTATACCATGGGCATTTCATAGCAGTGAAAAGGCAGACAGTATAGCCATGAATTTAAGAAAGACAGCAGACTGCATTTAACCTATTTAATATTTTAAAGAGAAATCTACAATTTATTTCACTTAAATTTTATTAACTAAAATTGTATTGCAACTGCATAAATTGTCATTTACACATACTACATACAGTAGTAACTGTCCAGCCAAGCTACTGCAATTTTACCCCCTACTAAAGAAAACATATTTGTAGACAGGTGTACTGTATATTCTCATAAATATGTTGCTGATATTAAATGCTTGTTTGGTACTAAAACATTGGACACAATGGCAGCATATAATAATTAAATACACTGCAGGACTGGAAGGCCAAATTGATTACAATTGGATTGTATTTGTCATAGAACTTGCATTTACCTTCAGATAAAGCAAATACCAGAAGATTTAAGCAAGAGGTGATTAAAAGGAGACATCGTTAAGTGTTTAAAACTATGAAAAGAATTAGCACAGTGGATCGAGAGTGTTACTTTAAAATGAGTTCATGAACAACACGGTTATGCAGTTGAAAACTTGTTAAAGAGTAAATTTCACACACACATTAGGAAACTTTTCTTCACACAGAGAAACGCAGATGCAGGAATAAGTTACTAAGCAGTGTGGTAAACAGTAGGACTTTAGGAACCTTTAAAATAAGACAATGTTATTTTGGAAGGATTAATTGGATAGGACTGGGGAGGTTTGTTGGTCTGAATGACCTGTTTTTGTCTAAATATTTCTAATGTTCTACGATAAACTGGTTAATTTGCTCATTTGGTTGTCAGCTGTCCTGTGTACACAGCCTGCCCCTCCAACTAAAGAGAAAAATCAAACCCTTTTAATTTTATCCTAACCAGTCACAGACTAGTCGGTCTCAGTCGTTAGACCTGTTATGCTACATGATAGGCTTCACAGGAGCACACCAATGACTGCCTCCAACTGGCCAAGATTATGTAAATGAAGGCTAGGACTAAAAAGAAGTGGAAAAGTTATCTAATGTGTCACAGGTTTAAGGTGTTTAACAGAAGAAATGACGCACATCCAAAGAAAATTCAATATAAAAAAAAAATTGCCCCTTGTCCCCTGTACACATTGATGCAAAAAAAAACTTTTATTAACAATAAATCTCAAAGATGACAACTGTCTGCTGTACTTGGCCAAATTGATGTTCTTCTGTCTCATACAACTCACAGGATATAGTCATTACCAATAATATGGAATATTAGCTTGCTGATAAATTTGGTCATTTCTGATCAAGTATTTAATAAACCTCTTTGTGGTATATACATACCACATATATATATATATATATATATATATATATATATATATATATATATATATATATATATACACAGTACATACACATATACGTATATATATATATATATTCACATTAATGTATATTAAAATGTACAAAGCAATATTTTCATCTTGATTTTCATTCTACTTTTCTAGGTGTTCTAATTGTTTAATTAATCCATTATTTAGTAATTAACGGGTCTGATGCTAAAGTAGTTGCAGCCTTTGATTATTCAGTGTTGTTTGCCAGCTGTATGCTCTGCTCATTGTCATTAATAAGATACAACGTACAATGAAGGGGGAAAACTGCACAGAGAAAGGGCAAAATATACTGAAATCAACAAAAGAGAATTCAGCATTTAAATCTATAACAAAAGCAGAAGTATTTCTAAATAAAAATCAAGGTTGGGAAACACTGAACTAAGCATTTAATTACTTAACTTTTTTTTAAATGACCTCCAGAACTAACAATACAGTACATGAGAGTCTAAATCCATCCATCCCGCTATATCCTAACTACAGGGTCACGCCCGCCCAGCCAACACAGGGCAAAAGGCAGGAAACAAACCCCGGGCAGGGCACGCACACACTAAGGGACTGTGGGAGGAAACCCACGCAAACATGGGGAGAACATGTAAACTCCACGCTGGGAGGACTCGGGAAGCGAACCCAGATCTCCTAACTGCGAGGCAGCAGCGCCACCGATGCTGCCCATGAGTCTAAATGAATTGGCAAATAGTTCAACAACTGCTTTTGAAGCTTCCACTCTCTAATCATTCTTGTATCTATTACAACTTTGTAAGTCGCCGTGGATACGGGTGTTTGCTAAATAATAACATACACCAGTTTTCATTTAACAATTCAGTAAACCGAGAAAAACACGAGCTAAATTATTCCTAAAAAATACATGTGCTGTTTGTATTTTATACAGTGACAGGATAAATCTTGATGAATAAGTTGGTTAACCGTCCAGTATGAAATGTTTAATTCTACTGACTGACATCGTTCTGAATGTTTACAGTTCATCTCAAACTTTTAATATTTTCTCCCATCCTTACGGTTCTCAATTATTCAACAATCATGTTCTTCACCAGTGGATTGACATTTATCGAACCTCTTTAAAATAGTGTTATGAGAATTCTTACCCCACACTCGCGTTGCGACCAAACCCATTGTTTATTAAACGCTCGTCCAACTGTTTGAAACCCGACGCTTTCAAATTGATCGTCGCAATCCTGATTACAATCGACTACTGCATGGATCTGTAACCGTGAAACGGTAGGAATTTTCGGAATACTGTAAACGAAAGCGCTTAGGGTCACCACTGACTCGGGGCCCGTGGGATTTCTCGCCTACTTTATGCGGTTGCGACTGCGTTTCATTTGGGCTATTTCTCGTACCAGTGAGTCAGGAGGCGCCAAACAAGCAAATAAATGAATAGAAAGTTTAGTTATTTCAAAGCGCTCATTAGTAAATCTTATAGACACAAAAAATGAAAACTGCGAAATTATCCATAACTCGTCATCAAGTGTTTTATAATCTGGGTAGCTAATTTTCAAAATTAAAACAAGTAAAAAGTGATTGTTTTTTGACTAAACATACACAGTCGTCAACATTCAGAAACGTTTATTCTTTATTTTGTAATATGTTTGGTTTATAAACGTCTCCAGCTTTAGGCAGGATTACAAAATCAGTAATTTATAACATCGTTCACCATAGATAAAAAAAAAAACTCATGGTTTTGGAAAAATTGCCTAAATCGTATCAAATAATTTCACGGGTGTAAACCAATGCGTACTTTCGACACACAGCACGTGTAAAAGAAGCGCCAGTCACTGCAGTAAAGCCAATTACTTACCGACCTATGTGCTCTACCCAATAAGAGAGGTTTGTCCTGCATTAGCTTTAGGTTTCCTTCCGAACAGACTGAAAATATTATGAAGACGCGACTTTCAGCACATATCCGACATTCTCCCACAAAATAAAAACTACAAAAACATGCCGACAGCGTGCAGCAGACGATAAAAAGTACAAACCATTCTCGCAAGAACACACGTTTCCCCTTAATAGTAAGTAATGCATATGTAAATTATGTACAATGATACAGCATCTAGTCTAAATAATGCTTCGAAGACAGTTTGAACTTAAAAATGTTTCAAAGACAGCTTGCACTTATTACAGCAACGTTAAATTACAAAAAACGCGGGCTTTTTTTTAGTTCAGGCAACTTACCAAATGCTTCGTTTCTCTGAAAATTTTTGAATAGTGAATGCTCCTTTCTATATTACCTCCCGTGCAGGACCAGTCCAGTATCGCTACTTAACGGTACTGTTAGTGTTTGAAATTAAGTTCAATTACTGGTTTTGCACACACAGCCCGCGCACTGTATTTCACCGCCCCCATATGGCGCTCGGCCAATCAGCTTTGTCTTAAGTTTATGCACAGGCGCCAATTAAGGTTTACAGAACAGGAAGGAAGGAGAGTCGTTGCATAACGTTATCGATTTTTCTGCAGTTTGGTGGATGAAGTGTACTAGGAGACAGGAGATTCGCGTCCAATTCCCAGATAGTAGTATCTGTATATCGTAAGAATATAATGTTTCCCGTGTTATGATTGGTCACTGTTTTCCAGATGTTGATATAATTGCAAATTCCAACTTCTTTTATTTGTATAGTTTATATAGTAAAGGAGTACTAGCGTATGAACGCTCCCCACCCCTCAAGTCCTACGCGTTGTCCAAGACAGATGGTACTTAAGGTAATAGATACATTTGGCAAGCCTCGCTTTATCAAACTAACGAGCTCTGTAACGACATTTCCTACGTGCAGTGAAAAAAAAATACCTTTAAACCTCAGATTTGAATAGTCGCCTCCAGGAGTTAACTTACATTCACATTAACCGAAATAAATCAGTAGTGGAGAGCTGCCTAAGGACAAAGGTGAAGCCTCGTTTCAACTTTCTTACCACCTCTGTGGACAGTAGTGAGGGTGCAGAGTACTGTTTGGCTGTAGAAGTCCCCAACACTACGTGTTGCCCATTTTCCCTTCCCAGCTGTAAGATTTAGCACATTGTTGAACCATACACGTGTCAAAAATTTGTAATTATTTTAAAATATTAAGAATACATTTGAACTTTGTGAAAACTGAAACCCTTTTAAAATTATTGCAATGCCACTTTCTTTTTTCTTTGGAATGCTTTCTAAAATAATGGCAAATATGTGAAAAAAGCAGGTTAGTTGTGACAAAACAATTCTAAGCATTTGCAAATGTTCAAAAGTGCAGAATTGCAGTCTACGTATAACAGACAACTCTGTTCCCTATGAACTAACTGATAACCAAGGACACCTGTAATTTACTGTACCTGGTCATGACCAGAAATCCTGTAATCATACAAGTGAAAACCGGCACATCTGATTCTTTTTGATGTTTATGTGCGAAAAAAGTGGTATTTTGTTCTCACACATCTTCTGTATATAGTTTTGTTAAAATTGAAACACTTCCTTTATGTTTTCTTTTAAGCAATCCTATCCTCTTTTTTAATTTAAGATTGTGTAACTAAATAACGTACCAGTATTCTTATCTAGAAGGACACAGCAGGCTGGCTTGTTCATTATGAAAAAAATAACCTTACAATGAAACAAAGGTAAAGGCAGCATTTAATTCTGGACAGAAGGAATGAGTAACAGAGTCCAGTGTTGGCTCCAGCAGACCCCCGTGACCCTGTAGTTAGGATATTTGGATAATGGATGGATGGATGTATATAATGTATAGATGTGTTTAAAATCATTTAAAAATATCTACAAATGATAACTTGGTTTTGTCTTTAAAAAGTTGTTTGTCAGATTGTTTGTAAATTGGACGACATAAATATACCTGGTAAAACGCCCTCCCTATGTTATCCACAGAAAAAGAGAACGATGAATCATGAATACAACTCCAGGCAGTTGCACGGAATAGAAATTGGCATAGAAAGTGTTAACTTCATCCTGGAGGGAAAAAGAGGATGTGATTGGGTTACGTTTTTGTTTGGAATCAATGAGTATCTGTAAACCATGCCACCGTTTACCTACATCATCACTATTTCAGCCTCCAGGTTATTCCTATGCTGACATTTAGCAACCTTGACTGCTTTTCTGAGCTCACACATACATTTTTTGAATGTTTCCATATCAGCAACCTGAAATAATATTGTTAATAGTATTATGAATGGATGTTGCAAGTAACTAAGGGATAGGCAGTTAGTTTAATTTAGAGAAATCAATGGTATAATTTTATTTTCTGTTGTTAACTGAAAATTTGGGGAGTGAATGCTATGGATATGTGGAAAATGTATAAGGTACTTATGTAGGGCTTCAAGTTTTTTTTAACAAACCTGTTCAATGATAATGAAAATAAGAAACACCTATTCCTGTGATTGCAGGTAAACAATAATTCCTAGATTCATATATCATGCATTAGTCAGTCATCAGCATCCCTTGTGCAGAGCCTTCCTGAAGGACAACATGCAGAGTTATCGTAGGATTTTGTGAAAGCAAACATGAAACAATTAGTAAATGTTTAGCGAGTTGCCACTATGTGCCCTTGCTCATCACACATATTGAGCTCATTGAGGGAAAACACCAAGTTCCACAAATATAAAACAATCATAATATACTGTATAGTACGCGGAATATCATAACTGGCATTTACATATTAAGCAGACAGTGAACAGATATTGTGCTGGCATTGAAAATTTGTCAATCATGGGATAAAGTGGCAACACCTGCTTTGTCAATGAGGATGAATAATCAGTGTATTGGTATCATTTTCAGATTGTACCCCTTGATTAGCATTTCTGCTTGAATCTTTTCCATCTTGAATACTTCTGTGTTTTGCTATCCGTCCACCACATATAAACACATTGCATGTGAAATCATTGCACCCACTGTTGCATATCTAAAGCTTTTCTGTAGGAGTGAGAGTGTGTGTCTCATGAAATAAACTGGTTTCTCCTCCAAGGGTAATTGTTACCTTGTGCCCTGTACTGCTTTAGCAGTCTCTGTGACCAAGTACTAAAAAAAGCTAATTTGGAAAATTGGTAATGTCTTTTAGAGTATACCTTTTTTAGTAGTATTCTTTGTTTTTAATTTTATTGCAGTTTTATGCATGTATGTATATTTCTTAAACAATGATCCCCTGTAAACATTGTTGCCTTCCTGATTTGTTCTGGGTATTCTGAGAATCATGGCCACCTTTTGATATGCTGCACACAGCCAGAACAGAGATTCACAAAATGACATTCTTTTAATACTTTTAAAAGATCTTACACGAAGGAAATACCTGATTCATTGTCTTTTTGAAAATATTAAACCTGTAATTTTTCAGTGCTGGAGTCATTGAAATGGCACCAGCTTCCAGTTACCGTCTGAGACTGGAAGGGTAGGGATTTGAAGTATAGAGGAAGTGGTGTTGGTGGTCATCTTCTAGCTGCAGACCTTCAGAACTCAACTCCATTGAGCCCTGTTGCATAGTGATGACATCCAATGTCCTTTTATGTTGGTGATGTTATGTGTTTTCCCCTGCCCTTCGCATCTTTCCCAACATACCCATTTTGAAAGCATGCCATGTGCTATGTTTTCAAAGAACATCCTTACGCTATGGTTAAGATTAGAGTTGTGTGAGGGTTTATCAGACTCATGAATAAAGACAGTAAAGTAAGTGTGTCTTGCAGTCTATTGTGTCATGTAGTATGCCTGATTCGTGTAAACCATGTGACGTAAACGTGCAGTTCGATTGGCTGTTTACCAAAACTCCTGAATTGCAGAGTTTTGTAGGTCTGCAGCTAGACTGTTTCTTTTACTTCTGAAAATAGGTCATTGACTGTGACAGATCTGTTCTTTTCCCCTCAGAATAAGCCCACACATATGTTTCCTGAAAAGTCATTTTGTACAAACTCTTGATTTAAATGAAAATTAATATTTCAGTTGATCATCTCACAGACACTCATCTTGGTTAAATAAAGAAAATTAAATACAAATGCATAATGTAACTCTTTAAAATACATCAATCCCATTGCAAAACCTTAACCCAAAGTAAATGTGTCAAGTTGCCATCTCAGTTTCATGTGGAAACCTTGTGGAGATATTCATATTTCTGTTTGAGAATTTGGACTCATTAATAAAAGTTTGCTTCTCAGATGTGTCCAAAAGTCAATATTCTGGTTGCATTGATTGCAGAGATATTTTCTTCTCAAAATCTCCTGTTTTATGTTATATTAATATTTTCATGTTGTGAAACTGAGACATCTCCTAGCCTGTAAAACATATGCATGAAAAAGGTTTTGGGCAGGTTTCAAGTATTTGTTAAATCTGTAAAGTGGAAACCAACAGATGCAGTGTATAAATTCATTTCTATAAAGGAATTTTTTAAAAAAATAATCTCTTAAGCATAAATATTGACAACTCAGAATAGAATGCTGTATATGGTCTCTGGAAAACATTAGTTCAAATACAGTGAGTGTTCAGGTGACTCTGGAATTGTATTTTGTGGTTTCAGAGTTGTGACTTAAGTTTTATGACTAACAGCTGACAGAACTGTGTTTCTGAGTTCAGCTAACTTCTTGGAAACATCTTAATGTTTGCCAAATGAGGTAGACCCTAAGAACCAAGTTCTTCTTTACAGTTTTGGATGGTGAATCACAAAGACACACAAATAACTGCCTTTATTGCATTACGTAAAATGTGGTTAACAGAAAGTCTTGTGTCATGTCTTTTGTCTGTAAAGGAATTTGCCTTTTTTACATGTAAAGGTTAAAATAGCTTTTCAAGGTTTTAATGCTTTCTTTAATCTGGTATAGCATGAGAAAGACTGAATGAGGCAGTGTGGCTAAGTACACACCAGTTAAATCACAAGAGTGACTGAATAATTCAATTTAGGGCTACACCTATAAAACAAGAGAGTCACAGCTTTGTGTGTCAACAATGGCTTAGGGGTCATCTTTTCTGTGAATGATGCAAGTAGGAGAGTCGCTGTTTTGGCTTAATATTTTTTTTTCAGCACACAAAGCTTGTTGGAAAACAGACTCAAAATTAATTAAAAGTCAGTCTGTCATCATTAGCTTTATATAGGTAGGTTTAAGATATGCACTTAATGCATTTGTGAATTTGTTCAAGGCACTTCATTGAATGTGTTCAGAAGTTTATGTTACTTTTATATTGCTTTACATTATTGCTCTTGGTCTCTTTATTTCTAATAGTTAAAATGCCAAGAAATGTGGAAATAAAAAAATATTATTAGTTTAGTATTTCCATAATATTTTGGCAAAGGTTTCACCTGTGATGAGGCCACTACTTTGTCAGTAATTATGGGGAACAGTATAGATATTTGGAGAGCATATAATCTGAGGACTTAAAAAAGCTGTAAGATACATTTCGGGGACTAGAATATATGCATAGATAGTATGATCCATGAAGGAGATCATGGATTTGCATTCCAGGTCCTCCCTGTGTGGTAGCACTTTGAGTAGTGAGAAAAGTACTATATAAATGTAAAGAATTGATTATTATTAATTTTGTAAAGATTGGAAGCTAGCCAGACAGGAAAAAAAGAATATGTTTTCTCATTTGCCACTAATAATAATAATACATTTTATTTATATAGCACCTTTCCCTGCTCAAAATGCTTTAGGTTTTGTACTACCCATATCACCCAGAAGTTTAGACCTGTATTGGGATCAGAATATGAAACACTGGTGTTATAATGAACCAAGTTTGAAAACCAGAAAGTCATATACACCATATAAGCAAGGCAAAACACTAAACCAAAATTGTTGTCAAAAGGAAGGAAGCAAAATAATCTTTTACCAGGAAGCTAACACACTATTTTTAGGGGAATTCATGATCTTTGATGACCAGAAGGTACACAGCACTGAAATCTTAATGCTGTGATGTGCCATGCACTCTAGGCAATCCCTGCATAGAAATGCCTTGACAGCAGTTTACAAAGCTATCCCATAATGAAGGTTCATCAATAAAAAGAATAATGGAGTCACATTAAATATGTTTAAAATGAAATTTAATCTTGAAACAAATTCCACGAACAAACTTAGAAGCACAAAATAACCTATAAACGGAAATAAAGTAACTTAAATCATAAAAAGTTGTTCATTATCTTTAGACAATCAAACACTAGAGAAAAAAATCTAATTGCAATACAAAAATAGGTGTTAGTTATAGTACATTCTTCTGAACAAAAAGACAGTAAGGCCATAACCAAAATCTTTAATTATGACATTCCAAGTCAGAACCAATTAATCTTTCCTAATCTGTGTGTTTCTGTAAGGTGAGAACAAACACTCTTTAAATGGGATAGATTCAGAATAAAACCCAAGTCAAGTTCCCTTTAACTCAGATCCTTTGTGCTAGACTTCATTGATGCAACACACAAGAAAATCTTTGCCACTTTTTAAGGACCTTCTGCAAGTTAGGAAATTGGACGGATGAATGGGTGAGAGATGTAATTCCAAAGATGCATTTGCCAGTGTTATTTAATCAGTGCTTCATAACAAACCACTTGGCAGAAATTCACAAAAAAACATTAAAGAAGTTACTAAGTGAAACTATTGAAAACTGAAGCTTGTGCACCTTCAAATGATGAATATTCTATAAGCATTAGGTAAACAAAACATGACAGTCTCTTTTGAGCTTATTGATTTGTTTTACAAGGCTTTTATGTTTTTACTTGGTCAAAATATTGTAGATGTTAAATGTGACAGGGAAACCATGATAGTTTTTTATAAAGGACTTTCTTATAAAATTAGAAATGGTTATTTTCAATATTAAAGTATGTCCCACCATTATAAGCACGCCATACCACATGCACGTCAGAAACGGAAATCCACCTGAAGCTAAATATTTTCAGGCCTATCTAGTACTTCAATGGGAGACCAACCAGGAAAAGTTTGGGTTGCCACTGGAACAGGTGTTGAAGAGGCCAGCAGGTGGCGCTTATGCTGTGGTCTGAATGTGGATCCCAATGCCCCAGTGCATTGATGATGACTGTGCATCTTTTCTAAACAGCATGGTGAATCCCGAATTCCTGACTAAATTGCCCACTACAGCCTAGTAATTCTGGCCCCCTAATCATCCCCTGCCTCTAATAGGCTTACTATCTCTCACCCCAACATCCAATGTGTAGTGAGCATACTAGTGCAAAATGGCTGCCATTCTGCCATCCATTAATGATGATTGAAATGACTCCCCAATCACTATGTAAAGTGCTTTGAGCAGTGAGAAAAAGTGCTATGTAAATGTAAAGAATTATCGTTATTATTATTATTAATAGTAATATGAATATAATTAAGATATAATTTTTACAATGTCTAAGATGGACGGGTCTGGAAAATGAAATTTAATATAAATAAACGCAAATTCCTGGAGATGGAATTTACAACAAAGTCTATGGGGTGATAGTATCCTTATCAGTTTCTTCAAGCAGAAAGTGCATGTAAACACAAACACAATAAGGAAGTCTAATGGGATGTTGGGCTATACAGTATAGCGTGGTGTTGCTGTATAGAGTACAAGGCGAAAGCAACTATGCTTAGAGTATACAATTCACTTGTAGGGTGTATATGCAATACTTTGGTCTGCTTTAAGAGATGCAGTATCCTGAGTTTTAATTTCTTACCTGGGCAGTGTAGTTTGCACGTTCTAACTATGTCTACAACTGGGCTCATATTACATTAATTTGAGCTTCCAAGCTAATCTTGTGTGGGTGTGTGTGGTCTTTATAATGGACAGACACCCTACCCAGAGCTGTAACCTGCTTTGTACATTCTGCTGCTAAGGCAGGCTCTGTTCACTGCGACCCTGGATTGGATTAACCAGAGTTGATACTACTAAAATGATTGTTATATTTTCTGAAAAAAATGTGCCTGGAAATGATTATAGGCAATAAGAAGCACTGGCTTTTGTTATAATTATTTTAGCCCTTTTCTTCTGTCACAGTTAGATGTCATTCCCCTTGGCACTTATTTTGAAACAGTGATACCAGGATGTATAACACATAATATAATACATTTTACCTAAAAATAGACCAACATCTATCTATCTATTTATCCATCTATTTATTGCTGAAGAGTATGTACATTAAAAAGGAGATAAAAGAATGAGAATCTTTCATGTTAGACAGCAGGCTATGAGGTTTTAATGTCAGAGATGACTATGCTCATTTTTACTAGCAAGTATAGGATTTTTACAATATGACAGGATTTGAACATTGTTTTTGAAAAAAAAAAACATTTTATCAATTTCAAGAAGACAAAAACAACTTTAAACTTTGCATTTAAATTTATACCTATCTTGAATTAAATATGTAAAAAACTCAAACGCTATTTTGTTCAGAACCCCATACTATGTCATTGCTAGTTATGGCAAGAGTAGAGTTGAATATTATTACACCTGTCTGGACTCATTATACCTTCAGAGTATGGCATTTTGAAGTTCAAGCAAGAGACATAAAAAAATAATCTTGTCTCACCATAGTAACATATTAGACATAAGCTTTTTGAGGTAAGGCAGTTGTACTCAACTAATCATGGTAGAGTGGAGATGTATAGCAAGTTGATTAGCACGTGCAAGTAAGAAGTTCACTGTGCCCAATATATGTGACAATGCTGACCCTGTAACCTATAGCCTGTACTGTTCCCACAATCCCTTAGTGTGTACAGCAGAGTACACCTATTACATTAGTTTTTAAAGGAGTTTTGTTAGTCTAATATAAGTACTGTAGTTGGTTGTGAGGGACATCAAAGGTTAAGATTGTAAGTATTATATTTCCAAGTCATTAAGAGACTGGTGATTTAATTATAGCCAGGATCTTATCCACTATTTTATTTTCATTTCTTGCCTCTTTGAAAAGCACAAGGAGTATGACAGCATTACCATGCATAGGACTTATAAATTAAATGTTTAATGCTATATTGAGGCATGTCATACACCTTACACTGTACATGGCATGAAATGTATAATTTGGTTTAAGTTTTAAAAATAAGTATTCACAGAGTAAGTTGATCACACACTAGAATGACTAAAATGTAAGAAAATATTAAAAAGAAAGAAAAGAAGACTTCTGACCTGGCAGTCACACTCATAGTAAGGCATTATGCAGGCTCTTGGTGTAAAGGAGTCCCTGTATTGTTTCTTGACATACTTTTGCTGAATGGTTCATAAGCTGAAAGAACTCAATGTTAGTGTGTCAGAGAGGGGTTTACAGGATTGTTTATAATGGCACTCAGTTTTGTTTTAATCCTCTCCTTTGCTACTGTCTTCAGGGTGTTGGAGATTGTGTCCCATAACTGAGCTTGCCCTTTTAATTAGCTTGTTAGAGGTTGGCTCTCTTGAAGTGATCTTACCAGCACAATGCTCGCGGTGTAGAAAATTGCACTGTCCATCATAGAGTTGTAGAAGATGTGAAGGATGTCACTACCCACATTTAAGGAACTTAGTGTCTTAAGACAAAAGAGCCAACTTTGTCCTTTCATATATAGTTTCTCTGTGTTTAGAGAACAGTTCAATCAGTCATTGATGTGGACCGCCATCTACATGTAGGGGTGGACCACCTCTGCATTTGCTCCTTGAATAGTGACTGGACATAGAGGCCCCATTGGTGCAGTGAAAGTCAATAACCATTGCCTTGGTTTTACTGATGTTAAATTGCAGACAATTCTTTTGCACCAAGAAACAAAGTTCTCCTCCTGACTCCTATACCTTGTCTCACCCCCCTGATCAATTTATATGCAGGGTAAGAGATTGCTTCTGTTCCATTCTGTTGAAATCATCCCTTTTCTGCACAACTGAGTTACCAAAGTATGTCTATCACTTACGTCTTTCCTCTTTCTTATTTACTTGAATTTCTCATTTAGAAACCTCTCCATGCACCTTTTCCACATGCTCCTCATCTATACCTCCTTAACAGCTCTTATTAAATTATTATTTCTTCTTATTCTGAAGCCTACTTGAAAACACCTACTGTTTGTCTTTTTGTTCTTTCACCACTTTTTTTTGCTAACATTTTATATTGCTTTCTTGTGGCCTAGTTTGTTGCAGCCTATCTGTTTTGAAACTACTTAAAGCATCACTTCCTTCTTTGAAGCTCTTCTTATGCTCTTAGGATATTTCAGCATTATACCATCACAATCCCAGTGTCTCAGAGGTCGTTTTGTTCAACCACGGGCTTTTTGTTATTTTATGACAGAAATGCCACAGACTTCTCATATAATTGTTATATTTCTCTCATTCAGCTTCTTGGCTTTCAGCCTCAAAAGATATCTAATGAGCACAATCCAGATATGCAACGCTGAGAATGTTTTTTCATGTTTCTATGATGTTTAAAAACACAAGGTCTTATTAGTCTGGTTTTCTTAAAAAGATACACATCTTTAAATGTACATATAAGACAGTAACATCCTTCGGTTTAATTCAGTTTATTCTATAGTATTCTTAATAACAGAGTGGTTGAGTTTGATAAAATGTAAATAATTGATTTTCTACATTGTATAGCTTATTTGATTGCAAGATAACAAAACATTCTCGGACCAGAAGTTTTCAGGTAAGGTAGGTATATTGACTAATCATGTTGTTGACGACTGGTGATATGTTGCTTGTTGATTAGAAGATACAAGCAAGTATTTCGCTGCAATCTGTGCAGGTCATTCTTTTCTGGTTACATGATTATTATAGTAAGTTATTGTATTAAAAATAATGGTAATTTTTGCTGAGAAATCAGGTGGTAAATACATGTGCTAAGGTAAATTCAACTGAAACAGGTGATTTTTGCTGTATATAATCCATGCAGGCTGATGGACAAGCATGAACACCCCTAATCAAAATGAATAATAAAGGTAAAAATTTAACATTCTGAATTTACTTCCTATGAACCATTTGAATCAGAGTAAAATCCCAGAAAAGAACGGGAAAGGATAGGATATGAGTTTACTAGTGTAACTAAAACTCTTTTAAAACCATTTCTTCAAAATTCTTTTGTCACAACTTCTGCTGTATCCTCCTCGTTAAACTTCAAAGAGCCGCAAGACAGGGCTACCCATTGTCCCCCCTTTCATTTTATTGAGCTATATATCTCCAATCTAAATTGGTATCTTCAGTTTATTTACTTGGTGTCTTACCATTCAATGGTAATGCCCCCTCAGATCATCTACATATTACTGATTTGTTCATGTCCTATGAAGCCATCTCATGTTACAAAATAAAATGGTCCAAATCTTCTTCCTCCTTTTAACTGCCTTTGCCAAAGTACCATTCTTTCTTTTTTGATTCATTTAACAAATGAAATCTAATACATTTCCTTCTCAATTCAAGATATAGTTACCTTGAACCGTAATGGTGTCAGTTATGTCTATGATTTGGTTCCCATTTGCCAATTTAAAAAATTAATATTGCTCTCCCCATAAATTTAAGTTGTTTTATGATTTCTCTTCCTTTTCCTGTCAAACCTTGGGCAAGTATTAAATCTCTCCACTTTCATGGCAGGAACCCTTATATTAAATATTTCACATTACTCCATTATAAACCTAATGAGTATTTATCACTGCCAAATTTTAAGTTATATCATAATGCTTACCTTTTCCATTAATTATAGGTCTACATTGCCTCTCCTGTGATTCCCCATTCCTGGTCCCCTATTGAATTGAATCTGGTAGCTCCTCATCATCATCATTTCTAATCTTCCTTTTACCCCTATGAAACTAAAGTCCTGTTTTCCTAAGTTAGGCCCATTTATTCCATATTTAAAACTCAGGTGTTATGTAACTGAGTTTTTGGGCTAAACTCTCCTAGGGCACAGTCATGTTCTGGTTTTCCATAATTTAACTCTATGAATTGGAAGACACTTTGCTATTTCCTGCTTGGGCTGGTAAACGAATGAAAACCCTTTGTGATGTTTTTGGCATGGGAGTTTCATTCCACTCATTAATTTCAGATTTCTCTCTTTCTTATTCTTATTTTTACTTTCGTCTTCATTGAGTTCTCTGGGCAAGTGGAGTGAATTTATCATTCCCTCTCTCCTGTCACATGCTCATAGTTTTTTCTTGTTTCTTCTGTCTTTTCACAAAAGTCTCCCCTGTTCCTCAAATTTTATGTTACCTTGGAACTGATTTTTTTTTATATATGTAACATCTTTTCCTAAAAATGTACTGTAAATGTTCAAAACATTCAATTTTAAGTGATATATCTGTTGCATAACACCCCCATGAGTTTGCTATGGGCACTTCAGATACTTTCTGTAAGTTGTGACCTTCCTGGCATGTTTCTCCACTTATTTTGTAGTTGTCATTCGATCACGTAGTACTGGTCTCATGTTTTCTGTTTCTTTTGTTTTGCTTACAAATATTAATTTCGCTCATATTTGTCCCTTATGGTTTTCTTCACTTTCTCTCACCTCTTTCCAACAAAAAAGTTTTTGTTTGGGCACTATAGCAACCAAACTGGCCCATGCTTCTCATTGAAGAGGATGATTCAATATCCTTGAACCTTTGGAAATCCTTCTTTTACAAGTTTTGTACTAGTTGAACTTCTTGCTATGAGAATCAATTGATCTTTTAAAATAAACATTAAGAACAGTTCATTTTCTGTATTTTAAATCAGAGATTGAATGTCTTCATTTTGTCATCTAGATTGCAATCTCACAGCACTCACAGATCTTGGGATAGTGTAGGCACCGTTAGAGGAGTTCTTGCTTTTTGTTTATCCTTTTTTCTTTCTTCTGGTTTTTCACCTTAGTGTTTCTTGAATTTTACATTTTGTTATACATAATCAAAATTTGTTTATATGATATGTTTGCCATAAATGTGTTATTTTTGTCTCTCTAATAAAAAGTTGGTGAGAGGCAACAGCATTAGCCACTGTGCTGCCCTTTCTTGTTATTGCTTAATACAAATAATAGATGAAAAATAGATGTAAAGTAGATGTAAGTAGATTGTATTCTTGACATGGTAAACATGTCATTAGATACGGGGGTCTTCCTAGACTGTCTTAAGACTGCTGTAGTTAAACCTCTGCTGAAGAAAAATAATCTTGACTCCTCTGCTTTTGAATATTTTAGACCTATTTCTATCCTGCCTTTCTTAAGTAAAATTCTAGAGAAGGCAGTCATTATGCAGCTTAATTATCAACTCAATAAATATGCCATTCTTGATAAGTTTCAGTCGGGTTTCAGAATAAATCACAGTACAGAAACTGCACTCATTAAAGTAGTAAATGACTTGCGGGTAAATGCTGACAGAGGCCGTTCATCTGTTCTCATCCTCTTAGATCTGAGTGCCGCATTTGATACCATTGATCACAATATTCTTAGAAATCACTTTAGTCAATGGCTGGGCCTCTCTGGCAGTGTTTTAAATTGGTTTGAATCCTACCTGGCAGGTAGAAACTTCTTTGTTAGTTGTGGTAATTATACTTCAAAGACACAGGATATTCTATATGGTGTCCCACAAGGCTCTATCCTGGGTCCGCTGCTCTTTTCGATTTACATGTTTCCGTTAGATCAGATTATCTCAGGGCATAACGTGAGTTACCACAGCTATGCTGATTCCACACAGCTGTATTTATCAATAGTGCCTGACGACCCTGCTACACTTTATTCACTGACACAATGTCTCACTTGTGTTTCCAAATAGATGAGTAGTAATTTTCTCAAATGAAATAAAGAGAAAACAGAAATTTTAGTGATTGTCAATAATGGATATAATGAGGTTATTAGAAATAAACTTGATGCATTAGGATTAAAAGTCAAGATGGAGGTAAAGACTTTAGGGGAAACTATTGACTCTGACCTGAATTTTAAATCACGTATTAATCAGATTGCAAGATGATGAAAAATTAGTTCATGCTTTTGTTTTCAGTTGGCTAGATTACTGTAATGCACTCCTCTCAGGACTACCCAAAAAAGACATCAATCGATTACAACTAGTGCAGAATGCAGCTGCTAGAATCTTAATTTGGAAAAGAAAATCCGAGCACATTACCCCAGTTTTGATGTCACCACACTGGTTACCTGTGTCATTTAGAATTGACTTTAAAATACTGCTTATGGTTTACAAAGCTATCTATCTATCTATCTATCTATCTATCTATCTATCTATCTATCTATCTATCTATCTATCTATCTATCTATCTATCTATCTATCTATCTATCTATCAAAGCCTTATATAATCTTGTTCCATCTTATATTTTGGAATGTCTTACACCTTACACTCCAAATCGTAACCTTAGGTTTTCAAATGAGTGTCTACTTAGAATTTCAAGAACTAAACTTAAAAGAAGTGGTGAGGCGGCCTTCTGCTGTTGTGCACTTAAAATCTGGAATAGCTTGCCAATAGGAATTCATCAGGCTAATACAGTGGAGCACTTTAAAACACTGCTGAAAACTCATTACTTTAACATGGCTTTATCTTAGTTAAATCCTGATGCCCTGTATATTCAATTAATTATTATTATTATTCATGGTGGCTTTAAAATCTGTACTAACTCCTACTGTATCTTCTGTTCTTTTTCTGGTATTCTATGGTGGCAACCTGTTCCACCACCACCTAATCAAAGCACCGTGATGTCCCTACATTGATGAATTAAAGGCCAGAAGTCCCCATGACCATCATCATCAAATTCTTCCATGAGAACCCTGAATACAGTGAGGACTGATTGAGGTCATGTATGTTAGGTAGAATGCCTAGAGGGGGCTGGGCAGTCTCATGGCCTGGAACCCCTGCAGATTTTATTTTTTTCTCCAGCTGTCTGGAGGTTTTTTTTCTGTCCTCCCTGGCCACCGGACCTTACTTTTATTCTATGTTAATTAGTGTTCCCTAATTTTAATTATTTATTTTGTCTTTTTTCTTATTCTTCATCATGTAAAGCACTTTGAGCTACATTGTTTGTATGAAAATGTGCTATAGGAATAAATGTTGTTGTAAAGCATGTTTTATTACAGAAAAATAATAATTATTTGGTAAAAATTATAAAGGACTGCTAAATGTGATCAAACCTTAAGCTATGTATCACTTTGCTTTCTGAATCTGTTTTAGTTAAGGAGTTGTGTTTCTGCTGTATTGGATGTAAAGCAGGAACTACAGTATACAGTAATAAGTCAGTGACAGAGCACAGCCACTTATAGCTGTCTGATTTACAGCCAACTGTTAATTGTAAAATCAAAGAATGATTTGATGGTAAGTGCTGCTGCTTCACAAATTCCGTATATTGAATTTAAATTGCAAATTACCAATGTGGAATTTGCACATTTTCTTTAGTGACTCTAGATTGGCCCAGATTAAGTGTGTTAGTATCTGAGTGTGTATGTGCATGTACAAAGTACACTGTATATAGTGGATTTAGAAAGTTTTCAGACACCTTCACTTTTTTCACATTTTGTTTTGGTGTAGCCTTGTGCTAAAACGGTTTAATTTTTTTCCACACTAAGCAACACTATACCCCAGAATGACAATGCAAAAACAGGATTTTAGATTTTTTTGCAAATGTAGGTCAAAGGAATTGCCTGCAGAGTTCTGAGGCAGGATTAGGTCAAGGCACAGATCTGGTGACAACTACACAAAATTCCTACAGCACTGAAGGTTCTCAAGAGCACAGTTTCCTTCATAATTTATAAATGAATGACATTTGGTGCAACAACTCTTTCTAGAGTCGGCCGCCCAGCCAAACTAAGCAATCAGGGTAGAAGGGCCATAGTAACAAATGTGACCAAGATCTCATGGGTCACTCTGGCTAAGCACAGAGAACCTGTGTGGAGACTGGAGAAATTCTAGAAAGAAAACAACCACAACACAGAATGTCCAGACAGAAGCCTCTCCTTATTTAAAGACACATGGAAATCCATTTGGAGTTTGAAAGAAGCACCTAAAGGACTCTCAGACTGTGAGAAACAAACATGCATATAACATGAAACCAAGATTAGCATCATGTCTGGAGGAAACCAGACACAGTTCATCACTTGTGCAGTTCCATTCCAAAGATGATACATTTTGTGATGATATTTTTCAGTGTCTGTTGCTTATTTCTTTAATGAAAAAAGCTTCAGAGTGTTTTGGACCTCAGACATGGTAGAAGGTTCACCTTGCAAAAGGACAATGACCTTAAGTACAAAGTATAGACAACATAGTAGTAGCTTAGGGATAATTCTGAGAATGTCCTTGAGTTGCTCAGTCAGTGCCCGAACTTGAACCCAATCGAGCATCTCTGAAGAGACTTGAAAATAGCTGTCCACTGGTGGTCTGCTTTCAACTTGACAGAGCTTGAAAGTATGTAAAGAGAAGAATGGCAGGAAATCACCAAATACAGGGGTGAAAAGCTTGTTGTGCCATACCAACGAAGACTACAGGTTGTAATCACTGCCAAAGCTGTTTGAACTAAGTAATGAATAAAGGATCTAAATACTTGTGTCAGAGTGAATTTTTAGTTTTTTATTTATAATAAATTTGCAAAATTTCAAAAATCCTGTTTTCACTTTGTCATTCTGGGGTATTGAGTGTTGTTTCATGTGAGAAAATTTAATTGAATTGATTTAGCACATGATTGCCACATAGGAAAATGTGAAAAAAGTGAAGGGTTCTGAATACTTTTTGGATCCACTGTATGTGTGCATCCTGTAATGAAGTGGCATTCCACACAGGTCGGGTTCCTACCTTGTGCTCAGTGCTGCTATAATAAGCTCACTTCTCATGACGTTGAACTGTATTACCTTAATAAGGCGGGTTTGGAAACAGCAACAATTACTTTTATAGCACATTTTCATACAAAGATTGTAACTCAAACTGCTTTACAAGATGTCAAATAAATAGTTAAAAGAAAAGAAAAAACATTAAAATTAGATAAGAATAATAATGAATAAATAGAATAGAAAAGTAAATAACGCACACTTACATAAAACAGATATATAATTAAAAGATGTATAGTCCTTAAATATAGAATTGTTTTTTAAGTCTCTAAATTTGAATCCAATGTAAAGGTCAGGTGGCTAGGGTGAATAGAAAAAAAAAAACTCCAGCTGGAGAAAAAAACAAAATCTGCAGGGGTTCCAGGCCACAAGTCCACCAGCCCCCTTTGTTCATTCTACTTAATATAAATGTACTTAAGTAGTTCTTTTTTTTTCAGGATTTGTTTCAAAGGGCTCAATGAAGTGGGCCTGAAAGGGTTATGAATTATGGTTAAATTCATTATGAGGAATAAATCTTGATCCAAAGATGCATAAGAATGTTATTTTGTGAAATGAGAACTGAAATTTATCTCAAACATAAAAGGAAACACTCCATTTTGCAAAGTTCATTTAGTAACAGCAATTTTTTTTAGATTACTATTAGATTACTTTTAGATTACTTTTTTTAGAAAAGTAATACAATTCAGACCATTCTAAGATTCTGTGATAAAACACAAATTTAATCTATCCATTTATTATTTGAAGTAGCTTTTTCCAGTACAGTGTTGGTCTTTGCTGGATGAAGGGTAGAAACCAACCTTGAAAGGGTGTAGTTCCATTGCAGAGCAAGATAATGTGTATACACACCATTCATTTATGTGAGTCCAAATTAGAGTTACCTGTCTAGTTAAAATACAGTATATATTTTTTGGGTTGTGGGAAGAAACCCATTGATTAACCCACATCAACAGGATGAGAGCATTCAGACTCCACATAGACAGCAGCTGAGCTGTTATTTGAACGTAATGCACTTAAGTTAGAAAGCAACAGTGCTGACTTCTGCCCCACAATGCTACCTGTAACGCAAAAGCTATATATAAATAAATGTATTTCATATTTTAAATTGTTTATATTAGAAAAGAGATTCTCTTATGGAATTCATTGAGCTATCTTCATATCTGTTTGTCTTGTTAAGAATTGCAGATATGGATTAAAAGAAGAAGGCAGCATGAATGTCTGCTGCTGCACTCACACAGACAAACATACATATACATGTATAACAGGTCAAATTAGATTTGACAGCCAACATAGCAAAATATGCAGAAGATGTTTTTGTATTTGTGTAATGCTTTGTGTATTTTTGATTATTTTATCTGGGTAACATCTTGCCAAGTGCTACAAATCCCAGAAAAATGGACTATGATTTAAAAGTCAAGCTGACAAGTGAGAGAGAGGGAGAGTTTGAAGATTTTTTTGGAAGAGGTACTTATGAACATGTTTACAAAGCCAAGTGGAAAGATGGGTAAGTTGCCAAGCCTGGGAGGGAACAAGATGAGAAATAATATTGAAGAAAAAAATATGCAATTATGTTTTTTAGCAGTTAAAAATAAACTCTGTGTAAATGCATTATGCATGAATCTAGTAATTGTTTTGATTCTTCATCCTTCATTCTTTATTCTAAAAATAAGGATGTGTTATACCATTTTTGTGTAAGTACAAGCTGTAATGTTTGTTTACACAGGTTATATTTGTCCAGGTGATCAAATTCTTTTTTGTCATGTGGATAATATTGAGTCTAAGCCTACCAGGGCTCCTTTTTGACCTTAGTGAACATGTTTATATATGAGAGAGTTATAACAAACAGCAGAATGCCGTACTGCAGAACTGTTCTGTCTGAAATCAGAACAAAAACAATTAAGTACAATAGTGGTTTGGGGAAGTAGAGGTTTGAAAAAGAAGGTATGACTGATACTTTTCATGTTAATTCATGTTTCGTTAGTCAAAAGCAAAAAATGTAATTTATTTATTAAATAAATTGAAAAGTATGAAGATGTGATATCAGTTCCTTTAATTCAGTTTTCATGGCCACAAAAGACTTTACATTGCAGTTAATATTATAGCTTAGAGAAATAAACCATGAAATATAATGTACAAGATGTTCATGTCTCACAGGCAAGATTAAAAGTGTGGCAGAATAAATACTGCTGCTTTAAAAATGTTTGTGTGTTAAGAAATACTTTGTACCTGCATGGGTAGTGTGGCATAGTTTCTAAGGCTCTGGACTTCGAACAAGGAGGTTATGGGTTCAAATCATGCTACTGACACTGTCTGAATGTGAAATATGTTACTTCACCTGCCTGTGGTCTAATTAGGAAAACAAAAGGAATGTAACCAAGTGTATCTAACATTTTGTGAGTTGCCTTGAATAAAGGCATCAGTCAAATAAGTAAATGCTAAATTGTTTGGACAATACAACAAAATTAAAAGGAAGCATAACTATGTGAATATAAAGGAATAAGTAACTCTACGTAAATAGATGTCCTAGGAGAGAACTTAAGCCCAAGTGATATGAGGCAGCAAGTCCTTTCAAATAAATTGAACATTTTAACACAGAAATGTTGATAAGCCAGTTTAATATTTGAAGTATCAAAATCAAGTAAAAATATACCCATTTAAAAATTAGTTGCAACTAGTCAATATACAGTATAATCCTACAGTATAGCTATATTTCAATGTTTTTTATTTATGATTATACTCTTATTATATTATGTACCTAGGTGAATTTTCCAATGTGACTTTCAAGCAGCTGTGTTTCACCATCATAAGGGAAGGACAATAGGGGAGAAATGTTATGGATAAAAAAGGCTTTATACTTCAAGGTAGAATACATAGTGGCATACCATTGGATGAAGTGTTTATTAGAATGGCTCAAAGAGATAATGGGGAATCATATATTATTTGTCTAATGGCAATGGTGTGACAGTGTTGTAGTCAGCCTGGATCACATGGAACATCCCGTCCCGAAAAGGTTATAAATGATTTTAAGGTTTGATTTACAATGTGTTTGCCGCTCCATGTTTGGAGTGTGTTGTAGCCTATTGCAGTGGAACTTGAGGAGGCACATAAATACAAATACCAAATAAAATCCCCGTAAATACCAGGGCAATATTGTATAAGACAGTGAGCTAGTGGTGGTTGAACTGATTATTGCACTCTTAATTTTAAACGTAGCACACATTTTTTTAAAAAAAAGAGTTGTCTAATTGGTCAAAAAACATTTTTAAGTAAATGTTTAAACAATGTGTTCTTGAGTTTAAAATGTCCATGAGAAATAATTTTCTAAAATAAGCACCATGTTTATAAAAAACAATAAACAATAGATACAATTTAGATAAATACCTACTATATGTAAATTATAAAGATTTACATTAATGGGACAAGGAGCTGAAAAATAAATTTGCATCCTCATGCAATGCAATTCATAGAGAAGAGACCTAATTATGATTGTGCAAAAATCTATTATTTTTACATTAGTGTTCATTTTGTAGCCCTGTTAAGACATACAAACTAAGAAGTAAATCAAAACCTGAAAAAAAATAAAATTCAAAAATCATATTTATTTCCTTTGAGGTTTTTCTTCTTTACCTTGCAAAGATTTCCTTTTTGCTCCAATAGAACTCAAATATACCTGTATACCTCACTCTCCAGCACTCTACATTTCCTTAGCAGCCCAATACACCATTCTCACGATCTCTTCAATAATATAAAATATTTATGTATGCTTTTACTTCCTTTTCACTACTTGTGAACTGTAGCTGCAAAAAAAGCACAACAGCAAGAATATGACTGTCACTTCAGTCAGAGTGCACCACTAGTCCTAAGTAGATGAGCCACTTTCCTTCTACTCACTCATTTTTTGCTTCAGTGATGAAACTGCACAGCCAAATTCCATTGTGAAAGTGATTACATTTCTTATTTATATGTTGTTAGAGATACTCATATGGAATTCAGGTGATTTTTTATTTTTGTGTTAAATGCTGATTACTGTAATGTTTTTCATATTTTAATAATATATTTATTGATACAAGGACTATTAATTCAGGTGTTTAGGTAAAAGTCTGTACTATGAAAAAGGACAAGTTTTTTTTTGTTTTACTGGAAAAAAATACCAAGTTTCATCAAGCATATGCTTCAAATCCCTTAAATAAGCAGATCCTATCTTGGGTCATAGCATGGGCATCTTGAGGTGGGTTTTGATGGGTGGCAGACACTTACCTGGTATCATCAGGTGGACACCCCCTTCTTGTTTTATTGATTTAAGCCCACTGCATTTCCAGTGGGCTCAATTGTGCACCCCACCTTCCTATTCCCCACCTACCCTCTTGGAAGGAGTAAACCACTCATATATACCCATAGATCATTTTGAAGGACAGTTGCTGTCACTCCCCTTCATCCATAGCGAGTGGCTACTTCACTCAGGTGTCTCTGTAAGCTGTTTTATAGCTTGCAACTGGTGCTTGCCTCATATTCCAACCTCACTAGCAGTCTGATCATGGAAATAGACACATATCCTAGCCACACATCTACTGGAATAATTTGCACCATTCATCCATGCTGCTTAATATCTGTGGCCAACTCAGTGTATCGTACATGTTTATGTTGATACACCTCACTCACTGCAACTTCCCAAAACGCTGTGAGCTCTGAAAATTATACAGCCTTCAGACTGCTGGACCACACAACCATGTCTGGTGTAAGGGTTGTACTGGTTGTCTGTGGTGGAAATATCAGCCTTTTAAAAAGGTCAACAATAATTTTCCTGTCATCACCAATTGTGTCACTGCAGGAGGCACTAACTGTCCTTGCCGGAACAAAGAAGATACTAGTTGTTCCAATCATGGGGGAATTGAGTTAATTCTTCAGCCTTTTCTTCTCTACAGTGGATATCAAAGATCTGAGGTCCTCCCTCCATTTGTATATTGCTTGAGTGAGGCTTACTTTGCAGGATGAGGTATGTGCTTCAGGTTTGGTATTATTTCCTGTTGATTTTTCTTTTCTCAGTGTTTTCCCACTTTCCATTTTCCATGTTTTTCCTGAGACACTGCTCTTGCATATCTTATTTGCTCCTCCTGTCACTGTGCTTCCTCCACCACCATAACTCATCTTTGCCTTTGTGCTGCCTTTTGCCACTTGGGCCTGTTATAGAATCATTTCCAAATGTATTACTTTTTTCTTGTAAGCTTAAGATTTTCTTTCCTCCTTAGAGTCAACATTTGTGCCTTTAATTTTGCCTGCAAGATGTTGATTCCCTCCCTTTCTCTCATTAGTGGATTTTCTTCATTGTTTCTGCAGTTGCTGCCTGTCTTTGATGAGGCCCTCTATCTTCATTTGTCTTCTTGATTTGGTCTGTATTGGCAGCTTTGTCTTAATTATTTTCACCAAATTCTTTGACATTGTAGTAGTATATAAGGTTACCCATCCTGTGTTTCTTCTCAATTACACGCTTTAGACCACCGAGAAGTTGGCGTAAATCATCATCGACCGTTGCCCACTCTTTATTTTTGTAGGCCTTCTACCATTTTACACATGGCTTTTTTGCCAGCAACTTATTTTCTGTTGGCTGACCTTGCCTTTCATGTGTGTCAGGGTGTTCAGTGCTGATGTGATCTTTTGAGACTGCGCCTGGGATACTGATGCTTTTGGGACTTTGTGTTTCATCCTTTGTAATTGATCCAACTTCACTTGACTGACTTTTCTAATTGAATATTTTCTCATAATTTTAAGGGTGATTTTATGAGTTCTCTCACATTCCAAATAAGTTTATGTTAGTTTGCAAGTTTAAATTGGTTTAGAATCAGTGTGATTTTATGCCCATTATACTCCAAAATATTGTGTCTCTTGCTGATGGAAGAAAAGCTAGAAATAAAAAAGCGATCAAGGAGGGACAAACAGGAGTATGCAGATCTCCAACAAAGAACTTACCATCCAGTCTGTTGCTGCAAGCAGAAGTTTAACAGATCAAACTTTAGATCTTGACTTATGTTTTTTAAACACAAGTTCTTGCCAGTTTGCCTTTATTTATTTATTTATTTATTTATTTTCTTGGTCTAGAACAGTGTCATGGGACGTTTGGATTTGGAGTTCATCCCTAAGCAGCTGAATCCTTAACAAGTTGATATTCCCATTATTTAAATGGTGATTTTATGAGTCCTCTGGTTTATGTTCTCTCACATTCCAAAGAAATGTATGTTAGTTTGCAAGTTTAAATTGGTTTAGAATCAGTGTGATTTCATGCCCATTACATTCCAAAATATTGTGTATCTTGCTGATGCTGTGTTGGAAAAGCAAAATATAAGAAAGTGATCGATAGAAGGAGAAACAGGAATATGCCGCTCTCCAACAAAGAGCTTACCAACCAGTCCTGCAAGCAGACATTTAACAGATTAGACTTTAGATCTTGATTTATGTTTTTTAAACACAAGTTTTTGACAGTTTGCCTTTATTTATTTGTTTGTTTGTTTGTTTGTTTGTTCATTTTCTTAGTCTGGAACAGTGTCATGGGAAGTTTGGATTGAAAGTTCATCCTCGAGCAGCCGAATCCTTAACAAGCTGATATTCTATTACAAGTTACGGCCAATTCATACACACACACTCTTGCACATCGATACCTAGTGATGGACCTAGGACCTTGGACCTAGGAGTGTTAGGAAAATAGATGAATGGATCGACAGATGAATTTTTATTTTGTTATTCAAGTATCTTTTTTTTCTTACAACTGTAACTTAATGTTTGATAGTTTAATCAGTTCCTCAAACACATATCTGTGAGCCAATTCTGTCATTTATCACATGTATATCTATACTAATAAAAGGCAAAGCCCTCACTGACTGACTGACTGACTGACTGACTGACTGACTGACTGACTGACTCACTCACTCACTCACTCACTCACTCATCACTAATTCTCCAACTTCCCATGTAGGTAGAAGGCTGAAATTTGGCAGGCTTATTCCTTACAGCTTACTTTCAAAAGTTAAGCAGGTTTCATTTCGAAATTCTACACATAACGGTCGATAACAGTCGACAAACGTCCGCCATGTTGAACTTTCTTATTTATGGCCCCATCTTCACGAAATTTGGTAGGCGGCTTCCCTGCGCTAACCGAAACCAATGTACGTACTTATTTCGGTGGTATGACGCCACTGTCAGCCGCCATATTGAACTATCCAACGTCACTAGTTCTCCAACTTCCCATGTAGGTAGAAGGCTGAAATTTGGTACTTATTTCGGTGATATGATGCCACTGTCGGCCGCCATATTGAACTTTTCTAGGTCTTTGTTACATATGGGCCCATCTTCAAGAAATTTGGTACACGGGTTCCCAACGCTAACTGAATCCTACTTACGTACTGTCACACACGTGCGAGTTGGAGGCAGTCAAAGAGCCCAAAGGTGAGTGAAATCTCGCGAGACAAGAATTTATCACGTGGTACTTACCTGAATCTCTTTCTACCTACAGAAAACTGGAAGAAAAATAAACCCATCCATTTTCAGTTCCAAAATGGCCGCGATGACATCACTTCCGGTTCCCATCCAATGACATCACTTCCGGTTCCACACTCAGCTACTCCTGTCTGCTCACGATGATGTTGGTTCCGTGGTCCCGCCTCCAATCGTCACTTCCTGCCAACCATTTCCTCTCCCATCATCCCATCTGTTATTTAAACGCCATTTTGTTACCATGTTTCATTCATTCTGTACTGAAAAGTCATTCTGAATCAACCATTTTTCACTTTGTCTGGACGACAATATATGGGGACGATCCCCAAATCTTTTTCTATTTTTGAAAGACTCTTTATTTATTACAGTACATATATACGTCCATAGCTTGCAGCTCGGACACCGTGTGAGGCGGCGTTGGGTCCCCCATCCCAACGCCTCCCACGTTGTTGGCTGCCTGCCTATATAAGGCCGTCCGTCACTCCAGTCTCTAAATTCCCTTCCTTGCTTCGCCACGGGATTCACGTCTCCCTGCTGATAACTGCAGCCTTTTTATTTAATCCATGGCTTCTCCGCTGTTTTATTGTTCATTTATTACGATTATAGTTATTGTTTAGGTATTTTAGACTTACTTACATTGTTCAGGTACCCATTTTCTTTATCATTTCAACCGTACCCCCATTAACATGTCTATCGAGGTGATCACCATCGATCAAAGAACTGTCTCTTACCGAGTGGTTTCCATGCCCAGAGATGGCACCTGCCTTTTCCATTCTCTTTGTTACATATTGCACGGCCATATCAGGCTCACTCTTGATATCCGGAGGAACATTGTGTCTTATGTATTGAATGACTAGGACATCTTCAAGGTGTGGACTGATGACGGTACAGGAGATAATTATACTACACAGGAGCACTATAAGAGTGAAATGCTTAAGCCCTTCACCTATGCATCTGCATGTGAGTTGATGGCTGCCGCTGAATTGTTCGGTTGTCGTTTTCAAGTGTACTGAAATGGCCAAATATTTTACACCTTTCGACAACCACTAATGCCTCTTAAACATCTTAGATTGACAGGTGACGATTTCAGTAGTGGACACTTTGATGTTTATGCATGTTTAAACTCTCAAAAGCTGGATGCGAAGTTATTGATGAAACCGGTTGTATACTTACAACGCATGACAGATGCCGAATGTCTCTTCAACACAAGTCCTACAAATACTGTCGTAATTGAAACAAACCATGAAACTCAAACCGATTATGACAGCAGCAATCCAAGCTGTGAGATTTGAAACAAGATTTACTGTTCACGTGGCCAACTGTAAGTTGCATGCTCAAGAGTAAGCTCAGCGCACAGCTTGGTCATATTACAACTGGAGGGCCGAACTCACAATGTGGTATACAAAGAGATCCTTAACAAATAATTATTGGTATATTTTCCCTCAGTTTAAAAAGGTTTAATTTTCTTCTTAATAAAAATTTTAAGGCAGTACTTCGCCGCTGCGTATTTTGCTAGTTAATAATATCAGGCTTGTTGGTAGTACAGGTGAGAGGAAAATTAGGATGATTCAGAATTGATGGGAAATATTTTGAAGATCCAAATTTCATGTGTGGTATGTAATTTTTATGATCTAAATCAGGGTGTGGGTAGAATATCAGATAAAAAATACTTACCTTAAAAGCAGTGTTTTAGATCTGTTAAGATTTTTGCCTTTTTTCAGTACTTGTTTGTTATTAACTATTAATTGTCAGCTATATTTGTGCTCAAGTTGCTTATTGAACTATTTTGTACATATTATGTAGCTTCTTACGAATTGCCAAGGGTTAATTTGTGTTAGTTTTTTCTATAGGTTGGGGGTTTCTGTACTAATTTCCATTTATTTCTGAATAGCACTTTTTATTTTATTTTATTGTAGCTATGTTAATGTAAAAGACAATTGTGTGAATGTGGGGCAATGCATGATCTATTCAGAGTAAAATGTATAAATAAATTAATTACTAAAAAATTTCAAAAACAGTTAGAACACTGTTACTATGCAAGTACTATGCAGCACATCCTCCCTCAGCCCCTGAGCTTTGGGTAAGAAAATGCGTCAGGCAAATATTTCACAGCATTGTGAGGGAGGAGAAAATCTTTTAATAAAGGACATTTGTTGTTTCATATTCCTTGGAGGTCTCAAATGAATTTTAATGTTAAAAAATAAATTATTTTTAAGTTCAAAGTCTAAAAATGTTATTGGTTAGGGTCAAGGATATTTTTACACAAATGAATTTGATTTATCTGTTTAATGTTGAGGTTTCGATAATGAGTCTTGGAATTTTTCATGACAGCAATTTGATGTTTGATATGCTGGTAAAATCAAATAAACTTTAATATATTATGCTATGATCAGTTAGATCAATTCACTCACTATATTATTTTAACTAAGTACATAGTAACTAAGTTGTTGAGGTAATTAAAAAAACAACTCTTAACTAACTGGTCCAATTTTTAGATTCATATCAGAAAAAAAATATTGAGTGGAATGACAGTCTATCACAGGATATTTTCTGTCATACTGAGACAATTAAAAGTTGCCAATCTTAATGTGAATTCTTTTGGGGAGGGAAACCAGAATCCTTGGAATAAGCCCATATGAAATGAGGAGTATTTCCACATAAATTCTAAACAAGCTAGGATTTGATTCTGAAGGTGTAAAACAGCAGTGCTAAGTGACCACTGAATTATGCACTGTGAGATAGTAGCACTAATCATTGATTCACCATACTGTGGTTTTAATGATTTAAATCATTTTGTTTGACACATTATAATATAAATAAAATGAGTGTGGAGAATTTCATAGAAATGTGACTGAATGAATGTGTGAATGCTCAAATAAACTACATTTATGCTTCCAGTTGGGAAATAAAGAAAACCCCTTTTAAGAAGATGAGACAATTTGTTATACCTACTGCAACAAAGCATTTTATCTAAGCATGCTGTATTTTCCAAACTCCAGCCAAATTGTTTATAATGCGGCCCTTGTATTGCCTAACTCTTGTTAAAGTGTTTAACATGCCACAGGGATTTGTTTTATGTATATAACTGAAATGCTGAATGTATTAAACAAGCAGCTAGATTATTTTTGGAATCAAACATCACCAGGAAAGTGCTAAAACCTGACCTGTTTACGAATATGTTAAGCAATTTGATTTTATAGAGCAGTCCATAAACGGAATACAAGTGTAGCAGCAGCAGCAGCATACTTGTTTCCAAATAATAGGGTGATAGCATAATGTAGAAGCTGTGAGACATTAATTCTAATAATAATAAACGTCATAAAGTCAAACAGCCAAGAGTAAAACTGTGTTTTGAAGCGATGTAAAAGTGGGAAGTATCTTTGTAATTTTCAGACTTACAAAACAAAAGCTAACTGCAAGCAGGAGCAATCTAAGATGTTTTCTATTATTTTAATAGATCTCTTATAGAGAGATCTTATAAGCAACAACCTTTTTAAGCAGGACCAATATGTCTTAAGGAAGGTAACCTTTGTCTGACAATCCTTATTCATATACTGTAATAATAATTCCATACATGCACTCCAAGTACGAAGACTGCATTATACATTATGTCTTTGAATAGCTGCCTTACATCTGAACATAAATGCTGTTAATCAGTTAGTTAATTACATCTGTATAGCATTTTTCTGTCTACTCCAAGTGCTTTACATGGAGATCCACTTTAACCACCACCAATGTGCAGCATCCACCTGGATGATGCAACAGCAGCCATTTTTACACTAGTATACTCACCACACATTTGCTATTAGGTGGTGAAGGGATAAGAGAGAAAGCAAATTAAAGGCAGGGGATTATTAGGGGGGCAGAGTGGATGAGGCTTTAATTAGTAATATAGCAAGGACTTCAGGGGACACCCTACTCTTTTAGCATCTTTTATGAACAGAAAGAGTCAGGAACCCAGTTTTACATGTCATCCAAAGGGAATTTTTTAGTACAGTGTCCCAGTGACTGCACTGGGGCATTGGGATTCACACAAGGACAACAGGATTAGTGCCCCCCACTAGCCTCATCAGTATGTCTTCCAGCAGCAACCCAAGTTGGTTGGTCTTCCATACAAGTACCAGCCGGACTCAAAGGTGCTTAGCTTCAGGTAGATTACCTCCTCTGAAGTGGAGGTGGTATGACTTTATGCCTTAAATATCTCATACACATGAGAAATATTGTTGATATTATTATGTAGTGTACAATCAACAACAACAACATTTATTTATATAGCACATTTTCATACAAAAAAATGTAGCTCAAAGTGCTTTACAAAATGAAGACTAGAAAAATAGAAGACACAATAAAAAATAAAAATAAGTCAACATTAATTAACATAGAATAAGTAAGGTCCAATGGCCAGGGTGGACAGAAAAAACAAAAAAACTCCAGAGGCTGGAGAAAAAAATAAAATCTGTAGGGATTCCAGACCAAGAGACCGCCCAGTCCCCTCTGGGCAATCTACCTAACATAAATCAAACAGTCCTCTTTGTATTTAGGGTTCTCATGGAAGGACTTGATGATGATGGTCACATAGACTTCTGGCTTTCAGTCCATCAATGTTGGAGCATCATGATGCTTTGAGTAGGTGGTGGTGGCGCAGGAAAAAGAAACCAAAGAGAGAGTTGGGGTCAGTACGGATTTTGGAGCCACTATGAATAGTGATTTTGATGAATTGAACATACAGAGTATCAGTATTAAGTTAAAGTGAATTTAGGAGAAAGCCATGTTAAAGTAATGTGTTTTCAGCAGTGTTTTAAATTGCTCTACTGTATTAGCCTGGCAATTTCCTATTGGCAGGCTATTCCAGATTTTAGGTGCATAACAGCAGAAGGCCGCCTCACCACTTCTTTTAAGTTTAGCTTTTGGAATTCTAAGGAGACACTCATTTGAGGATCTAAGGTTACGATTTGGAATATAGGGTGTCAGACATTCCGATATATAAGATGGAGCGAGATTATTTAAGGCTTTATAAACCATAAGCAGTATTTTAAAGTCAATCCTGAATGACACAGGCAACCAGTGTAGTGACATCAAAACTGGAGAAATGTGTTCGGATTTTCTTTCCTAGTTAGGATTCTAGCAGCTGCATTCTGCACTCGTTGCAAGTGATTTATGTCTTTTTTGGGTAGTCCTGAGAGGAGTGCGTTACAGTAATCTAGTCTACTGAAAACAAAAGCGTGAATTAATTTCTCAGCATCTTTCAATGATATAAGAGGTCTAACTTTTGCTATGTTTCTTAAGTGAAAAATACTGTCCTAGTGGTCTGATGAATATGCGATTTAAAATTCAGATTACAGTCAACAGTTACCCCTAAGTTTTTTTACTTCCGTCTTAACTTTTAATCCTAATGCATCAAGTTTATTTCTGATAACCTCATTGAATCCATTATTGCCAATTACTAAAATTTCAGTTTTCTCTTTATTTAGTTTGAGAAAATTACTATTCATCCATTCAGAAATACCAGTAAGACATTGTGTTAGTGAATCAAGAGTCGGAGTCATCAGGTGCTATTGATAAGTACAGCTGTGTGTCATCAGCATAGCTGTGGTAGCTCACGTTGTAACCTGAGATAATCTGACCTAACGGAAGCATATAGATTGAGAACAGCAGCGGACCCAGGATAGAGCCTTGTGGAACACCATATCGGATATCATGTGTCTTTGAGATGTGATTACCACAACTCACAAAAATTTTTCTACCTGCCAGGTAGGATTCAAACCAATTTAAGACACTGCCAGAGAGGCCCACCCATTGACTAAGGCGATTTCTAAGAATATTGTGATCAATGGTGTCAAATGCAGCACTCAGATCTAAGAGGATGAGAACAGATAAATGGCCTCTGTCTGCATTTACCCGCAAGTCATTTACTACTTTAACAAGTGCAGTTTCTGTGCTGTGATTTGTTCTGAAACCTGACTGAAATTTATCAAGAATAGCATGTTTATTGAGGTGGTCATTTAACTGCATAATGACTGCCTTCTCTAGAATTTTACTTAAGAAGGGCAGGTTAGAGATGGGTCTAAAATTTTCAAAGCAGAGGGGTCAAGATTATTTTTCTTGAGCAGGGGTTTAAATACAGCAGTCTTAAGACAGTCTGGGAAGACCCCGTATCTAATGACAATTTACTATGTCAAGAATATTGTCAATTAGCACGCCTGATACTTCTTTGAAAAACCTTGTTGGTATTGGGTCAAGGACGCAGGTGGAGGGTTTCAGTTGAGAGATTATACTATGTAATTCAGGTAAATCTATCCTGGTGAAAGCATTTAATTTGTTTATAATGGAGTACCAGGGCTTTGGAGGTTCTGCAGTGTTGGGGAGATATACTATGTTATCTCTAATATCATTAATTTTTTGATTGAAAAATACAGCAATGTTCTCACAGGTTTCACTGGAAGTATTCTGGGGCATTCCTTTGTGTTACCTGGGTTTAACAGACGATCAATTGTAGAAAATAAGACTCTGGGATTACTAGGATTGTTATTTATAATATTAGAGAAATAGCAGCACCTCTCAAGGCGGACTGTGTTATTGTATTCTGTTATTTTAACCTTCAATATCTCATAATGGATAGTTAGTTTAGTTTTCCTCCATTTACGCTCAGCTCTACGACATGTTCTTTTTAAATCAGACACTCTTTGGGTCTTCCATGGAATAACAATGCTAGAAGATTTTTTAACTGTCTTTTCAGGTGCAACTATGTCAACAGCAGCTCTTACTTTAGAATTAAAGTTTTCCACTTTACTATTTACACTATCCTCGCTATTATAGTTGGCACTATAAACGGACTGATTGCTTAGAATGTTTGTAAGTTTTAAAGCTGCTGATGAGTCAAAGAAGCGTTTTTTAACAAAATGCTTCTCATGAGTGTTTTCTATCTTTATTTCTATATTAAATAGTAGAAGGAAATGGTCTGATAGACCAATATCAATGACCTGCTTTATATCAACTTTAAGTCCTTTAGTAATCACTAAGTCTAACGTATGACCTGCTTTATGTGTAGGTTGATTAACGAGCTGTCTCAAATCAAAAGAGTCCAGGAGGTTCATGAATTCTTTTACTTTTTGGTCACACTGATTGTCGATATGAAAGTTAAAGTCGCCGACTATTAAGAGTGTGTCATAGTTCGTAATTAAAATTGACATTAAGTCAGAGAATTCCTCAATCAAAGGAACACAACCCAGAAAGGAACTCAGGAAGAATAATAAAGAAGACCCCTTCTGCTTGCTATATCTAGGAGGTCTAAACATTTGGCAAATATGTAGTATAGCATAATTCAGAGTAGATGATGCTAAGGATGTTGAATGCCAAAACAGGACCACACCTACAGTGATAAAACAGCATATTACTGGAAATAACAGAATAAAAATCATCAATAATATCTATGGGAAATGCAGATTTTCTGTAGATTTCCTCAACAAGAATTGATAAACATCGTCACTGAATTTCTGCTTTCATGATACTCTGAGAATGACTAGAGTTTAAAGAATGTCTCTGAATCTTTCAAACAGAGCTACAGGAAGCATGTGGTTAGAGCTCCAGCCAAAGAAAGTTGTGTTTAGTGTCTGGTCTGTGTATAGGTTCCTTCAAAGGCTGAATTTTGTCTTCAGATCAGCTTCTCTAGGTCAGCCGGCCAAGTTATGTTGCCAGATTGCTGCCCCATATAGAAATGATTATGGCTTAAAGGCATCTGTACTTTTCCTATGTACACCTTCCACAAACAGTAACATCCTGTTTCTTGTGTTACATTTTTTAAATTGTAAGGCCACCCAGTATATACACATTTATCCACACCCATATAATAATCTTGGACTTCCAAACCTCATTATATGATTTAAAGTATGGCAGTAAGCAAAGTAAAGTAATGTAGTTTAAAATTTTAAATATTGAAGATTTTTAATTTTTTTTACCCATATTAGCCAAGCTTTAATGTAACATCAGCATGTTAAGGGCTATATTGTATTTGGATTGATGAGGTGCATGATTGTTATTTTCCCCTCAAAAGAGCAAGTAATCATTAGTTGTTTTTTGAATGGAACAAGAGGCAAATCAACAGCAGGCTTTTAATTCTTCTGTTTACATTTACATTTATTCACTTAGCAGATGCTTTTATCCAAAGCAACTTACAAAAGAGGTCAAACATAATCAATTAACATTGACTTAGGGGCTGTTTTGAAAATAAGTGTTGCAAAACAAGTCTACAAAATGTATTATCACAAGTGAAGAGTTCTAAACTAAAAATAAACACAAGACTAATGATCTTCAAACGCTTCTTAAACACACTAAGGGAGGCAGTATGTAAGGTGGAGGTTGAGCAGGTCGTTCCACCAGCAAGGTGCTACAAATGAAAAGAGTCTGGACTGAGATTTGATGCCATGCATAGCTGGTATCACCAGATACTATTCACTAACAGTCCCAAGTCAGTGAGAAGGACCTTAGAAACTTATGAGTGCACATCCATATACATGAGTTCTGATACGTTGACTACTTTGCAGGCAAGCATCAAGGATTTGTATGTAATGTGTGCTGCTACAGGGAGCCAGCAAAGTGACTTAAAAAGAGGAGTAACATGGGTCTGTCCTGTGCTGCTGCATTTTGAATCATCTGTAGTGGTTTGATGGCACATACGATACTCCTATTAGTAAGGAGTTGCAGTAGTTCAAATTTGGCAGGACCAATGTTTGAATTAGAAGTTGTGCTGCATACTTTGTCAGATCCTGCAGATATTGTCGATGTTATATAGAATTAATCTGTTTGAGTGAGACACCGCTGCAGTATAATCAATGAAATATAGCTTGTATTGTTCAGTTGCATTCTGACTAGGTAGGTGTTACTGATAATGGACCAATATGAAATGAGCCAATATAAAATTCTTTGAATACAATGAAGTATGAAGGTGAGGAATCATAAGCAAGAAACATTAACATAAAACTGCTTGTCACATTTGGCAGAACTATTCACAAGCTCCTACTAATAGTTGGTTTACTCCCCTCCTGACTGTACTATGTTCATCCCCACATGATCTCCAACAAAGCACCTTAAGCAAAATATAAAATAAAAAAAAAATAAAAGGTATATCTTTTGTAGAAATTAAAATTTGCTTACTTTAAAATATGTTTATAGTTCATATTTTAACACAATACAAGATTAAAAGGTTTGAGTAGAGTGAAGCCTTTTGATGCTCCTGTCTACTAAAGACTGGTAAATGAGAGACACCCTTGATTTTTCACTCCAGATTTGCATTTTATGTGTGAAGGACACAGAACATTTAATGTTGATAGATCCAGAGTGGTATGCTGGGCAATGGTGAATGAATGTCACATACTAACTTTTTGGAACAGTAAGAAGGCTAATACCAAAATGTCTGTGTCCTACAGGATATCTATATGGAGCATGCAGAGTACCTGTGTTTTCTAATGGACTTTACTTCAGGGATTCCAAGTGAGTAATAAAGTCTTAAAGATAATTGTAAAGCAGTCAAGAGTTTAGTTATTTCTGACAATAATTCTTATTTGAAGTAAAAATTTTAATGTAGAAAAAAATCCCCCTTTTTAGGGCATTTTGTGTGGAAAATCTATGAAGAAATAGATGATTTTTTAATTCTTTAAACTGTGAGGCATTAGTATTTGAGATCCATGTATATGCCAAGAGTTTACACATGCATCTGGCCTAATATTTTGCAGCTTAAAGTAAGATATTCTAAACCACTGTGGTGGGCTGGCGCCCTGCCCCGGGTTTGTTTCCTGCCTTGCGCCCTGTGTTGGCTGGGATTGGCTCCAGCAGACCCCGTGACCCTTTAGTTAGGATATAGCGGGTTGGATAATGGATGGATGGATGGATATTCTAAACCATTACATAAAGTCTGTATGGAATTGATTCTGGGAGGTGCTTTTATTTTTCCCTTTGTCACATCTTCAAAGAAATGTGACTTTTTCTTTTGTTCTTCTGGTATTTCTGTGAACTTCAAAATTATGATGTACTGTATATTTGCAGCAACAAGGACACATAATTATTTGTTTTGTTCATTGGGCATAGTAAATTTAAGTAATAAAACAAGCAATCCTGAATGTTAATAATTCTTTCTAATAATAATTCTTTGCATTTATATAGCGCTTTTCTCATTACTCAAAGCACTCAGCAATTGCAGGATAAGGGCCTTGCTCAAGGGCCCAACAGCGCAGAGTCCCTATTGGCATTTACAGGATTTGAACCGGCAAACTTCTGATTGCCAGTGCAGATCCCTAGCCTCAGAGCCACCACTCCGCCTAATGTTTACAGTTAGTATGGTAATAATGCAGTGACTTCATGTTAATTCATGTTTTGTTTCCTCGGTAATGTTTACAAGGAACAAGATTAAAATGAGGTTTTCTAAGAAAGTGTAGTATTTGAAATAACACTTAGACTGTATGAATATATTGTATTTTCTGGATTCTGCATTATTTGCTACGGTGTCTACTTCGTTGATTGTTCAGTCTCAGTATTAGGATAAATTTGAGGGAGCAAAAAGGTGAATTAAAATAAAAATTACAAATGAGAGTTTGGAAAACTAAGGCAAAAATAAAAATATTTCTCAATTTTTATGAATATAAACTTCACAATAGTGCTCTTTTAATAAAGTAGAATAATACAAAAAAAAAGACCTGCAAATTAAACAATGAGATCAGTTAGCGGAAAAATGACTCAATGATTGTGAAAGTGGTTGGAACAAAAACCTGCAACGAAAGAAGGTCCCCCAGGACTGGGACTGAAAACCATAGATCTACACAATATGAAAGAAATTTCAATTAAAATATTGTAATAATTTGTTAAATAGTGAAAACCTTTTAGTTTTCATGATTCTTCTAATCAAATACACATCTTTTTAAGTATTATGTAATCTGTATTTACATCAGTTTTCATGGGAATATTTTATTTTTATAATATACAGTGCAGGGTTACTCAGGATGAAATTGCATCTTTTCATTATTACATTATTATTTAAGGTTCCGTGATCTTTCATCTTTGAAAAGTTATTAAATTCATAAGTTTATAAAATATATATTTCAAGTTTGATCAGTTCATTTCAATTTAGTATAACTGTTCAGTACCTTTACCTTTAATGAAATGTATTTGTCTCTTGTCAGCCTGGTGCCAAAACAGAGTATAGTATATAGTCCAATGATGTAGACATGGATACACAGATTATTGAGCAAAGCAATAGTAACAAATAATAGCAATAAATGCCAATAAATATGCAACAGTATCAAATTAAATGAATAAAGGTTAGATCTAAGCAAACACTTTCAAGAAAAAACAAGTATCACCAGTAAATGCAAGTAACTAAGCTGCAGAATGGTCAGTATGATTACTTGGGTAATACAAACTGATTGTTAATGCAAATGCAAACATAATGGTGTTTGGTCACAGTTAAATTAAATGCAATTGCATTTCTTCAATACTGAAATGAACATTTTAAAAATTATATTCAGTATTTACAATTACAGTACATTTTATCATGCGGTAATTCTGCATTATGGTGACAGAGCTCATTGGAAAAACTTTCATAAAAACAAATTAAAATTTAATCTACATTGTGACAGTGTTTGACTAATCCTTAAATTGTATTGAATTGTTTTTTGGTTCTATGAGGCACAAAAGGTTTAGAAAACAATTGAGACTGCTAGATTGAAATATAAGGCACCTTGCAAACATTTACCTGAAGTAGGGAGTGTTCTGATTAGGGTAGAAAAAAGAAAATCAGTTGGCAGCATGTTTCTGTATATAGGGTCAATTTGTTTCAATTATAGAATCCTACAACAAGGGCATGATGCCCAAGTCATATTTCTGAAAGCAGAATTCTCAGTGTAAACATGTTATTACCAACTGCAGTAATTCTGATGTATTTTATGTATGTTTGATTTCCATCTGAGACATTAACATAACTCAACTGAAATAGAGAGCTACCCAGTCCTGTACGGTACTGTTTGCCATGGCTACATAATCTTATGGCCAGCTAAATTCAATTGCCTCCCCATGTGTATAGCCAGTTGGTACTCACCTATAAAGCTTTAAAAATAAAAAAAAAATCACATATTACCTGATACACTCTTTAGACCACAGGCAAGTACTGAATCTTTCCACTTAATCATACACTTATCATGACCATTTGGATCACAATGGTGCTTTTCTTTCTGTGCAAGTGGCGGACATGTTTTTTGTAGGTACATGGCATAACTAGTCATAGCTGTTAGCCCATCATATAGCACAGGCTATGTCAGTGTATAACTGTTCATAGCAATTATGTTGAAAATAAAACTTACTTGGGTTTAATGGGTTTCTCTTAATAATTCATACTAGAAACTCTTTTGATAACCCAATATATGAATCACCTTTAAGCATTCTATTAATAAAAGTCAGTGTCAGTCAAACTGACTTTCTAAAAAGCATTTGACTCAATCTTTAGCTTTGCTTTACTATGTTAAGCTTGGTTAAGATTATAATTTTAGCCTATTGAATACCTGTGATTTGTTTCTTTTTGCTTTTTAGAATGTGCAATATGTTTTGTATGAGCTTTTCTGTTGCAGATCGCCTTTTGGGAAATTAAGTATTAGAATTTTTAAAAAGATCTGTAATAAAGGAAGTAGATGTATTATATGGAGGTTGCTGACTTCACATAGTGAGCATGTGTTTGAGGCAGACAATGAGTTTGTTAAAGCAGCATACAGTAAATCTATCTCTCGGCTAGTACATTCATTTGCTAAACCTGATAGGTATTTTAATCTCTGTGTAGCTCTCAGATAGCATCTTTTAAGCATTACCCTTTTCTGTTGATACAACCACAGTTTCTAGCCATTGTGAAAGCCCCCTCATTCTTTTCAGTAGTTTGCGAATTGTGTATTTATGAGTGATGTGATTTGTCTGTCTAAGATATACAGTAGATATCCTGAGTGACAGAATCCTACATAGCTCACATATTGTAATTCCATTATACCAGAGAAAAATTTCAGTTTTCAGATAACACTATAGTACTAACGAGACCCCCTGACAACTGCAGCGTATTCTGCAGATAGATTATGGGGGTTTTAGAATGTTATGTTATAATGTATATTAAAGATGTTTTATTAAACTTGTGTAATAGTCTAGAGCATAGATTATTATTATTATTATTATTATTATTATTATTATTATTATTATTATTATTATTATTATTTTTGTGAGTCAAACAGGTAGGGTCAGTGAACAATAAATTCCTCAAGGTGACTCAAAACAAATGGATTGAACAAAAACAGTAAAGCACACAAAAGAAAAACTGTAGGTAAAATAAATTACTTAAGAAGCTAATCTTCATGCACTGAAGACTCTTCTATTGTACAAAAACAAAGTACTGATGGTTTTTGAAAATGTGCCTTGCTCTTTTAAATATGGCTGCCTTGACTGCATGATCACACCTCTATGACATTACACATGTATGCATAGGCCATGTGTTAGGACACTATGGTGTCATAGCAGTGGGACCATAAATTGGCACTAGTGGACACATAATCCACGGAATCCTCAAAAAAAAGAAAATAATACAGTATAATGTTTAAAATGTATGTAGTTGATTCAGGCCTTGATACTCAAGCCCTAACAGTTATGTAACGTAATAGCTTAATGGATCAGACTGAAGCTCTGAACTTTTCATTCATATATCACAATTCACAACAGGCATTAGTAAGTACTTTACATTATAAATAAAATTAGAAAATGATAATTTATTTAACAGAAATGTTTATGTCATTCAATTATGTTTAATGGATACAAAAGTCTCCTGATTCTGTTTGTAATTGTCCTTTCCTTTCATATAAAAATTCTTGCAATTATCTGTGTTAAATGGGTATGGTCATTTATCTAACACCAGCAAGGACATTTCAAGCAACATTTTTCTGTATATTTCAGACAGGTCATTAGATTGTGATTGGTCTCTGTAGCAGAAAGAAAACTCATGAAATAAGTACATTGTTTTCATGTTGCTGTTTTCTATTCAATTACTATTTGACTTGTTGGTTTAAAAATTGTGGTAAGGTGACATGAACATAATACCAGTCTTGCTCTTGGTTCCCCCACTGCAAGAGCTGAACCTCTGAATACCATGATAATGATCAGAAGCCAGTTTGCTACTTTGGGAAGGTCACTATATTACTGGCCTCTACATACCATAACAAGGGATGTCTCTCGTGAAAGGGCTAAACCTGAATTGGATGGCTCCCCTTTAAATTAAACAACTACTTGACCTGGGTTAGTTCCCTCAGAACCTGGATAAATATCTCAATCCCTCAATCTATAGAACTTTAAAACATCTGGTAATTGCTAGTGTCACATTAAATCCTAAGGAATTTTCACAACTAAACCAAAACTTTATTTTAATCTAAACGGACAAAAACAAGTTATATCAATCATTATAAGGTAAAACAGAAGAAAACATACGACTGGATTCAAATAAAAATCCATACAACAAGCTTTGTGTCAGATGGCTTGTTTGGCTTTTTAGCCTTCACAGTTTTTATCTTCTTAATCCAGCTGTGGTGCTCTTTTACATTGTAAGTTACAGTACAGTCTTTTTCTTGTTAATTCAGTTTAGACAGAGATGTTGAGAAAGTGAATCCAAATCCTCACCTTTATAGAGTACCTTGGTTACTGATTATGAAAGAATTGCCAGAGGGTGCATCAGCTGAATTTGGACAGCTAATAATTAATTGCCAATGGTCTTGTCACTTATTAGTAACTAAAATGTCTCAAGCAGTTATTATTTATAATTATTATTAAGCACACACACATTGGTTAGTTTTTGTGAACTTACATCTATACAATCTAATAGTTATAACACTATATTAGTATTTGCTTTTATATTTGCATATCTCCCAATATTCTCATGGGCTATTTGCATTAATCTCAATATCCTAATCCTTTTAAACAACCTGTTTGTTGCATTCTTATAAGGTCATTATCATGTGTTCACTGATCGAACCTTTTGTCCAAAAAAAAGACACTTGCTTGTTACAATACAATACAATACAATTTATTTTTGTATAGCCCAAAATCACACAAGAAGTGCCACAATGGGCTTTAACAGGCCCTGCCTCTTGACAGCCCCCCAGCCTTGACTCTCTAAGAGGACAAGGAACAACTCCCAAAAAAACCCAGTAGGGAAAAAATGGAAGAAACCTCGGGAAAGGCAGTTGAAAGAGAGACCCCTTTCCAGGTAGGTTGGGCGTGCAGTGGGTGTCAAAAAGAAGGGGGTCAATACAATACAATACACAGAACAGAACAAATCCTCAATACAGCATACAAATAAACATTTTAGAAGTATGTAGCAGAATTTAACAATGGATAACATCACATAATATGATTTGGATTTGTTTATAGTTCTGGAGACCTCATCCATCAAGCTGCCTCCCCCATTGGGCCATTCCACAGCTGAAACAGTGCTGGGCCAGCCAATCTGATCAAAGGACCTCTCTTTCCCATGATTCCAGCGATCCTCCATCAGGGATGACTTTACCATAAGCAGGCACAACAACTTGGCAGGTGGGCCATGGCACCAAGTGCCACATTTGAGTACCGAGAAGAGAAACAGAATAGATGAGGGTTAGTATCAAATTATAACTATCATGTTACTTATGTTTTAGTGCTAATGACTGACAACAGAGATGCAGTATGTACAGTAAATCAGCAGCTCTAGTCAGGGTATGCTCAACTGAAGTAGTGAGTCTTCAGTCGGAATTTAAAAGCTGAGACCGAAGGGGCATCTCTTATTATAGCGGGCAGACCATTCCACAGTTTAGGGGCCCTGTAACTAAAAGCTCAACCTCCCAATGTTATTTTATTAATCCTTGGAATCATAAGCAGATCGGCATCTTGAGATCTTAATGTGCGCTCTGGTTTGTAAGTCATGATAAGTTCAGACAAGTAAGCTGGACCTTAGCCATTTAATGCTTTATATGTTAAAAGGAGGATTTTGAAATCGGCCCTAAACTTAACCGGGAGCCAGAGTAATGATTTAAGAACTGGAGTTATATGTTTGTATTTTCTTGTTCTTGTGATAATTCTTGCAGCAGCATTTTGGATTAACTGGAGGCTGTATAAAGAACTGTTTGAACATCCAGTGAACACCGCATTGTAGTAGTCAATCCTACTAGAAATAAATGCATGAATTGATTTCTCAGAATCCTGTTTATTTAGAAAGCACTTTAATTTCCTAACATGTTTAAGATGCAAGAAACATGATTTGGACAACTTTGTAACATGTGCTTTAAATGACATGCTAGAGTCAAAAAGAACTCAGAGATTTCGGGCTGATTCAGTAAAATTAATGTGATTCCAACTGAGTTAAACGATGACAGAATATTGTTGTGATCAACGTCATGTCCTGCAGGACACCATATTGAACTTTTGTGTATAATGATGGAGTACTGTCAGCACATTTCTGTACACATTGGAATCGATTTGATAAATAAGAACTAAACCAAGTGAGCATGGAGCCTGTAAGCCAAACATCATTTTCTAGCCTGTGCAGTAAAATAGAATGGTCAATGGTGTCAAATGCTGCACTTAAATCTAACAACATTATTACAGTGGAGTTTTCTTCATCAGAGGATATCAGAATGTTGTTTACAACCCGCATTAGTGTCGTTTCTGTACTATGACTAGTGCGGAAACTAGACTGTAATTTCTCAAATAAATTGTAATGTGTAAGATGTGACTGAAGCTGATTGGCAACTACTTTTGTACAGGGTGGCCCACGAAAAAGTAGCCCGCCTTCCTGCCAGAGTGGCACGCGATTGACTACCCTCATCACAAAAGCAGTGTAGATGTAGTGCAAACGTGTGAGTACGAGCTGAGCGACATGTATTCCATTCCACAAAGAATCATTTTCAGCACTTTCTGTAAAGAGTGAGTAAAGATTTTTGCATTTCAAGTTCTTTCTTTCTTTATGGAAGGGCACCTTTTTTCACCAGGGAGGCGGGCTACTTTTTCGTGGGCCACCCTGTAGTATTTTAGAGAGAAAGGGTAAATTTGAAATAGACCTATAATTATTAAGTATGTGTGGGTCTAGGTCTGACTTTTTAAGTAATGGTTTAATGACTGACACTTTTAGTGCTTCAGGTACTGTACCATGCAATAATGAGCTATTGATAATGTTTAGAATAGGCGCTGCAAAAACATCCATGGCACTTTTTACTAGTTTTGTTGGAACTGGATCTAGAGCACAAGTAGTGGGCTTCATTTTAGAAATTAAAATTAAGACTTCCTGCTCAGTTACAGGATTAAAATGACTAAAGTGCTGAATGCAATGTGCGGCAGGTCTGCTAAACTAGTATTTGGTTTGTACTGTGATGCTGAGATCTGGGATCTATTTTTAATTTTCTCATTGAAGAAGTTCATAAAGTCTGTACTGCTAATGTCTGTTGGTATTTTACACTGTAGATCTGAATTCCCATTTGTTAATGTAGCCACTGTTCAGTATTCTGAGCGAGCTTTAAAGAGGGCTTTTTTATATTTATTAACACTCTCTGTCCATGCAATTTGAAAGACATGTAGTTTTGTTGTTCTCTGTCTGCGCTCCAGTTTTTGACACTCTAATTTAAGAGCTCGAGTGTTTTCATTAAACCAGGGAGAGTTTCTATGTGCTTTGATCACTTTGGTCTTAAGGGGAGTCACTGTGTCCAGAACATCTCTCAAGGTCATATTATAATGTGATGTTAGCTGATCTAAATTGTTTTCCACGCTTACATTTGATGTTAACTGATCTAAATGGTTTTCCACAATTACACTTGACTTACTCAAAGTATCTACAAATTTTGAAGCAGAATTATAATCTAGATGTCGTACTGTCTTTGTTTTAATCTGTGAGTGTGTTGGCAAGGGCAGAACTAAATCAAATGTAATTAAGTAGTGATCGAAAATAACTTAATTTAATGGAGTAATATTTAAGTTTTGAATTTCAACTTTATAAGTTATAATTAAATCTAATGTGTGGTTATGATTATGAGTTGGACCTTTGACAATCTGACAAAATCCTACTGAGTTTAACAAATAAGTAAAACATTTGCTAAAAGTGTCAGTTTCCTTATCAATGTGTATATTAAAATCACCCATCAGTACTACGTGATCATAATTTATAGCCAAATCAAATAGAAGGTTGCTAAATTCAGTCATGAACAATGAATATAGCCCTGGTGGTCTGTAGACTAACACTATAATTGTGTTGGAATCTGTTTTAACATTTAAAATGAATGCCTCAAAGGTTGTAAAGTTACCTAGATTATTAAATCCCTGTTTAAACATACATAATTAAAACTAATACAAATTTTACTTTATGAGCACAACAATACAGTCTTAGTTGCACAATTTATTTATTTAAAAGCTGCATCATATTTAAATAATCCCATATTCCTCACATAAATTAAGTATTACAAGTGTTATTTAACAAACTGTAAAAAGCAATATTTTTCAAACTCAGTACAGTTGTTTAGAAAAATGTATTTCTAACAGTGGATTTTATTTGAGAAACATTACTTAAAGATGGTATTCATTAATATTAATAATAATAATAATAATAATATATTTTGTTTTTATAGCATGTTTCCCATGTTCAAGGCACTTACTTTATTACTTATCCATAACCACTTGGCAAGTAACAAAGTTAAGTGGCCATTCATATTGTCCTTTCAAAAATCATCAACCTTGCACTTCATCCATTATAAAGAATTTATCAGATTAATTAAAGTAAAAAGTTAAAAGAATACACAAGGAATTCAGAAAAAATGGGTCAAAATCCCATCATCCACACACCTGTTGATTTTCTAATCTGCTTATCCTGTTCAGCAGTACAAACAATTACCTAATCTAGCAGTAATTTTCCTAAGGCAGGTACCAAATATGGGTGGCTGGTTCCCAACTTGGTGAGTTCATCATAGGGCATACTAACGCACACAGTCAAAATAGGCAAATCCAAAGTTTCTCAGTTAACTTAACATGTGCACTGTGTGAAGTGGGAAGAAAACATTAGTTCCTGGAGAAGTACATGAAAATGTCGGAAGAACATGCAAACTCCACATGAACCGTGCCTGGGTAAGATTTTTAATTCCTATAGCTTTTTGTAACTGTAAGGCAGAATCATTAATCATAGTAACACTGTCTCACTCTGAAATCAAAATAAATAAATACAATCACAAATATCAAAAATACCACATAGCCAAATGGCAGAGTATATTTCTGAATTATAGGAATATTGAAATTAGAAAAAAGCAAAAGCACCAAAACTAAGGACATACAAAGACTCAATGGCTTAACACTTAATGAATGTCAGGAGCAAGTTTAAATGAGCTTCAGGTACCTTTTGTACATTTACAGCACTAAATAGCTACAGATGGAAGGCATAGACATAGACAAACAGTATGTAGATAGTGTGATCAAAGGCACATCAGTGGGCATGCATAAGTGTAAGGCATACCAAATACTTATTAAAAATCTTGCTATTAGACTGAAATGAGTATAGTTTTCTAATAAAAGACAAATTGAACAATTTGATAATCCGTTTGTGTCTCTCTGCTAATAACTGTAGTTCTTAACTTCTGTATGTTCTCATTCTTTAAGCTCTTCATCAGTTCCTTATAAATTGACAAGAAAACAAAACTAAAAAACATTCTGAGGACTGCAGAACAACAGGTAAGATGTAAAAGAAGTTAAGAACTGTATTTGTCCTGTCTGTATTTGTGCTGGCCTTTTACAGAAGATCTTAAATAACTAAATAGATAAATAAATGAATATGTATACTCACATATTATATTCTAAATACACACCAGAATAACTAAAAAGTGATAAAAATAGAAAGAAAGAAAACTTCTTAACTTGGCAGTCACAGTCCCAGTGAGGCATAATGCAGGTGTATTGCTATTGGTATAAAGGAACCGCAGTAACGTTTTTTGATGCACTTCTGCTGAATAATTTGTTGGCAGAAAATATGTAGTATTAGTGTGTTAGAGAGAAGATGTTGTTGTGATGTGAGATTTTACATATAACTTGATAAATGTTTTGTATGTCTTTATTTATAATTTAGGCAAACCAAGTGGTGAGAGGTATTCGTGTTTGCACAACCCCCAACCCTTTTTACGACTGTCTCTTTGTAATTTTATGATAGGATTTGGGGGGATGTGCCTTAAACCAGTTTGATCCCCCACACAAAGCCAGGTTAGCTTAACATATGGTCTTGGGGGGGTTGCAGGTGTTAAATGTACTATTGCTCCCATTGGTCTGAGATATGGCTGTTTGGAATTGGCTTGTCTCAGAGGCCTTTAAGTACCATGATGTCCTATTGGTTCTAGGAATTGGAGAGAACATCTATAAATGTACTTGCTCAACCACATTCTCTCTCTCTGACTCACATATGATGAAGAAGCATCTCTCTCTAACCAACATATGATGATAGAAGCATCTCTCTTGCTAACCTGTGATGATGAAGACAACACAATGAAGAGCACAGCTCAGCAGCCATATTGAACAGACATGTGGCTGAAAGCTGAGCACCAACGATGCCTTAACTAGAGACATTTTAAGTAACTGCAAGTCTGTGTGCCACCTGAATTACACATCACCATTTTATCAGGTTGTATGGTTGCCAATATTCAAATGTACTTTGCATTTTGTTATTATTTATGAATATTATCAGTAATACATTATTTTATGTGTAACTTAACTCCTGCTTGTCTTTTACTACATCTAATTGCCTGAGGTTATAGATATAGAAGGGAAGGTGGGGATAAGTTATATACAGTGGTAAGTCTGTGAGATTAGGTATTCTAAGGCTACATATTAATAATACAATAGGGACAGTAGAGCAATATATATTACTCTACCAAGATAAAACAATTGGCGTAGTCGGCAGGATTTTGGGGTAACCAAGTTTTGCACCCTGTTTGCAAATACTGTTTTGATGTATGTGTTTGTTTATGTATGTGAATTTTAGGGCACCCAGTGTACAAATGTGGTGGAAGTAAAACATTGTTTGGTTGCTGAATGGAATATAACCAACAAAGTGTAGAGACTTCATGTGTGTCACAAGGACACCCGCATGTTTGTTAGTGCTGGTGGTAGTGAGTCCCTAATTAAAGTGCTAGGGAGTGGTGAAAGATGCATGCGTCATTCATACGGCATTTAAGTGGTTAAAGTGCTAGGGAGTGATGGGACATGCATTCGTCATTCATACGGTACTTATTCGTTTAGAATCTTTGTGTATGTATGTGTATGTTTGCTTACAGGGGCAAAAGTAGGCCAACCCATAACGAATTTGGCAAATTGTATTAGAGTAAATTGTAGACTTAGAAATGCCTAAGTTCATTTTAAAGTCAGCCATCTTCCAGTGGAGTGGCAGAGGAAGCAGGCTAAAGCTAGGAAACCTGTAGTTCAGGTAGAGAAAGCAGAAGCTGAGCTGAGTGTGCCACAAAATGGAAGGGGCTGGAAGGATTAAAAGCAAGAAAACAGAGATCAGGTTTAAAGAAGACAGCTGCTGTTATAAGAGGTTTACTAGCTTGTATTATTGGTAATAAGGAAGATCATGATAAGGAAGAAAATAGCAAAGTGAATGAAAGTGAAAGTTATGGAATGTTGAGTGAGAGTTTTGAAAGATGTAACAGTTGGTGTGATAATTGTGAAGTGTTAGCATGTAGAACATCCGCTGCTAAAGTAGAAAGCAGTGAAAGAAGTGGAAAAAAGAAATGTAAACCGCCCATGGTGAAAGTTAGGGCAATAGTAACCAGATCGGACTGGAACCCTAAAACATGGGTGGGTGACTTACATGAGACAGATGTGCTCAGATAAAGAGTGGGAATGTGAGTGTGAGGAAAAGGAGAGAGATGAAAGGAAGGAAAACAGCAAGGGTGTTTTCTTCCTTTATTCTCCACTGCACCACAATCTCCAAGTAATTCTGAGGCCTGTCCAGTATTTAAAGAGCATGCTACACTGATAGATATTTCACCACTGTTAGGAAAGGTAACCAGTGCTGCACTGAAATTTGATTTAGGACAAAGAGATCAGATAGAAGGCAGAGGAGCTGGTGAGTGTGAATGGCAATTGTTGACTAGAGGGCATGAACTGGATATTGGCATATTGATACTGAGTAAAGAAAGTGTGGAATTAAAACAAAGAACAATGGAAATGAAAGGAATTCAAGTGCTTGTGTGTGAAAGGTCTGAATGTGCTAGTGCAAGAATGGCTGAGTTGGAAAGAAAGTGCACCAGTTTAGGAGTTGGTTTGAATGAAACAGGACAAGCCAAAGAACAAAGGATGGGGATGGTGCAGCAGGAAGTTTTACAAGCTCAGGCAGGAAGCCAGGAATGCACAGGGGTGTGAAGGTCCTAACAGCTGTGCTAGGGCCAGCAGTAATTAAAAAGCACACACACTTAGGTTCAGTAATTCGAAACCTGACTGACCAGTTGTTCAAAAGACAGCCTATGACTCTCCATGCAATAAAATGGAGAAAAGTGAGCTGGTCTTTAGTAAAGAACACAGGTCAGTTTTAGCAGAAATGCTGGATTTAGAACTTGGGTTCTGGAGAGGCTTCAGCCCACACTTTCAGGTAGTAGTTACCATACAATAAAAAGGACACACAGGCAATGAAAAAATAGAAGGGTAGCGCAGGAAGACAGGAAAGGAAAACAGTTATTTCTGTTTCAATTTTCTGGCCTTTTGCAATAGTGCTACTTCTATTGTAAGGTTTTTATGGACTTTGGGTTGGTGCAGGTAATAAATAGTGAAGGCAATTAGCAGAGTAAAATCCATGCAGGAGATCGGGTTACCATTGGCACATTGGAGTGGCGTGGCACTAGTGCCAAGCTGTTCCAATGAATGCCTGGAAGCAAAGTTTGAGTTTTGGCACCAGGTCGACAGCCAAGAAAATGAGATGGACAGAAACTGCTTTGTCACCTTCCATTTTGCAGACCTGCCTACATAGCAGAATGAAGAAAAGACAACACGTAAAGACTAAAGACAAAGACATGAAGAAGAACTGAAGAGACAGCAAGAAAAGACACTTACTGGGGTTTAAGTGAGTAACAAGTCCACAAGTCATGCAATAATAGGACTAGTCACAATAGCTATAGTTTAAAAGGAAAGGTTTGTTCATTACTGCAGCAAATTTATATTCCAAGGGGTGGAAACTGAACAAACCAGTTAGGAATGCCAAAATAAGGGGATTATTTTGGGCTCATAAAGTATACATTCTGGGTATTAATTAATTAAGTGGGATAATTAATATAATTAATAATATTAAGGAAAATGTATACTAAGAAAATTGGTGAACTTTTCAGGAAAGCAGGTGCAGCTGATACATTTGCAAGACATATGGGCTCCGATGTTTAGGTATAGTCTAATTGGGAAAATATGGAAGCCCTGCTGAGATTGTCGGCTGTGGTACAGGCACAGGACCAGTGGGCCAATTCTGAACCGAGGTGTTTAGCACAATGAGTATGCATATGGTGAGCAAACAACTCTAGGGGTGGCCTACGGGGAATGATGAGAGTTGCATAGCTTTGATGTCTCATGGTGGTGATGCCAGCCTATACTGGTAAAGGCTGATGGCAGTCAAGAGTTGCACCATGGGTAGGAAAGCACAAGAGGCAACTAAGTCAACCCCAAATGTGTGCAGAGGGGCCACAAATGTTGGTTTGTGAACAGTTTATGCAGTGGCACATGTGCTGTCACTTGGGCAGAAGTGGTTGTACTGGCACCTGTGGCATGTTACCTTTCAAATTTTGATGTTAATTGTACAGCTGCATATGCTTAAACAGATAGTTTGGGACAGGGGTCTAATTAGCAGTTAGACAGAGAACAAGTACAGATTAAAAATTCACACAATAGACTAAATTGTAGTGGGCTAGTTTAGTGGAAGGTGTGGACTTGTCTCATTTTGAACCACCAGATTTGATGACATATGAAGACTGCAGAAAGAGTTGACGCAAGCTGGAGCAGATACAAGTCATCGGGAGCGCTTCCAAGTTCTTCAGATTGTCTTTGAAATAAAGAAGATATGTAATGGACAAATGGTCACGGACAACTTTTAACACTGGGAGAGCAAATACTGCCAATCAATGCACAAGTTATGCATCAGACTCTTGAAACAATTTAAAGACATTGTTATAAAGACATTGTACAAAACATTCATCGGGGTGGAGTGTTGTGATGTGGATTTTGCATATAACTTGATAAATGTTTTGTATGTCTTTATTTATAATTTAGGCAAACCAAGTGGTGAGAGGTATTCGTGCTTGCCCCAACCCCACCCCTTTTTATGACTTTTCTTTGTAATTTTACGACAGGATTTGGGGGATGTGTCTTAAACCAGTTTGATGAGTATTTCTTTGCTAAAGTCTTTTCTCCCATCCCCCACACAAAGCCAGGTTAGTGTAATATATGGTCTTGGGGGGGCAGGAGATAAGATGTTCTATTTCACCCATTGGTCTGAGGTATGGCTGTTTGGAATTGGCTAGTCTCAGAGGCCTTCAAGTACCATGATGTCCTATTGGTTCTAGGAATTGGAGAGAACATCTATAAATGTGCTTGCTCAACCACATTCTCTCTCTCTGACTCACATATGATGAAGAAAGCATCTCTCTCTAACCAACATATGATGAAGAAGCATCTCTCTTGCTAACCTGTGATGATGAAGACAACACAATGAAGAGCACAGCTCAACAGCCATATTGAACAGACATGTGGCTGAAAGCTGAGCACCAACGATGCCTTAACTAGAGACATTTTAAGTAACTGCAAGTCTGTGTGCCACCTGAATTACACATTACCATTTTATCAGGTTGTATGGTTGCCAATATTCAAATGTACTTTACATTTTGTTATTATTTCTGAATATTATCAGTAATACATTATTTTATGTGTAACTTAACTCCTGCTTGTCTTTTTACTACATCTAATTGCCTGAGGTTATAGATATAGAAGGGAAGGTGGGGATAAGTTATATAAAATAATATCTTATAAACAGTGGTAAGTCTGTGAGATTAGGCATTCTAAGGCTGCATATTAATAATACAATAGGGGACAGTAGAGCAATACATATTACTCTACCAAGATAAAACAGATGTGCATTATTGTTCATAATGACATTTGGATTTGTTTTCATTCTGTCCTCCCCTATCTCCTCCAGAGTAGTCCCATAACTGAACCTTTCCTTTTAATTAGCTTGTTGATTTCATGGGCCTCCCTTGAAGTGATATTATCAGCCCAGTTCAGCACAACATAGAAAATTGCACTGGCCATTACAGAGTTGTAGAAGAGGCGGAGGATGTCACTAGCCAGATTATGGGAACGCAGTATCCTAAGAAAAAAGTATCTGCTCCGCCCTTTCTTATATATTTCCCGTATGTTGCAAGGCCATATCAATCCGTCATTGATGTGGACCCCCAGGTACTTGTTGATGTTAAATTGCAGACAATTCTTTCTGCACCAGGAAACAACATTCTGCACTTGACTTCAATATGCTGTCTCATCATCCGAATCAATACACACCATAAGTGCAGAATCATCTGAGAACTCTAGTCTGAGGAGTAGAAGATTGAAGAGAAATGGAGACAAGACTGTTCTTGTGGTGCAAGCTGTATAAATCACATCTGTATCAGAAACCTTGAGTCTGACAGAGTGCAGTCTGCCCAATAGATAGTTCATTATCCAGTGCACCATAGGCTCATCCACCTGCCTATCTGAGCTTACCCCTTAACAGAGATGGCTGGATGGTATTGAAGGCACGGGAGAAATCAAAAAACCTAATGCTCCCAGCACTGTCAGTTTTGTCCAGGTGAGAATAAGCCTTGTGGAGCAGATAGATAATTGCATCCTCCACTTGAATCTACTGTATATCTGATAGGTGAATTACAGTGGGTCCAGGTACTCTTACCATAAGAGGACTCATATAGTTCAGGATCAGCCTCTTAAAGGTCTTCATGATGTGAGACCTATGGTCTGTAGTCATTAGGTGAAGAGATACCTGTCTTCTTTGGAGGAAGAACTATGTAGGATATTTTCCACAGCAGCAGAACTTTCTGGGGCCTTAGGAACAGACTGAGCAGGTGGCAGACGACAGTACACAGTTATATTTATTTAACATTGTTATACTGTATATTTGCTATATATTTAGTTAATGTGTGTGTTTATGGTCATTAGGAGGATTATTGGGTTTGTAATAGTGACTTACTATAATGTCCTTATTTAAAGGTTATTTTTAGAAAACACACTTTACACATCATGTTTGTGTTCAGAGGCAATGCATTACTATTCTTATTGCATATATGACAGATTACCATAGGAAACCTATAAGATCAGAAAACTTTAATACCTTTTATGTAATAAATGACTTGATGAAGGTTATAGAGTTAGCTATAACATGGAACTGAACCTTCAAGGGTATGGTTTAACATGTAGTGTCTTGGCCTCTACACCATGTTTTGTATCTTATGAGGCAGGCATGTACTGTCATTTTATAGCATTCTTTTGTGTTGAGGTTTCAGCTCCAAGTCCATTTCTAGCTTTTTGTTTTCCATTTTCTTTAGTTCCCATCTGGTCTTTGATGTCCATCCACACCCGTTGTCTGTTGTTAATGTTTTTGAAGGAAGTGCATCATCGCCTATTAATGCTTTGAGTTGAGCCAATGTTTCCTTTACTCATTTTGTGGTGCTTCAAATTGTAAATTTTCTTTGAAGATTTTTGAAGTAATATTCTTTTTGACCTGAATTTTCAGACTTCTGTTTGTTCAACCTTGTTTTTTTTTTGGTCTTTGCCTATTTTCATTCTTCATTATTATTCACAATGCCTGTGTAAATACAGCAGGGTATTTAGTGTGAAGGACTCAAACCAATATCATAAATTAGTCTTGCTTGTCAAGAGCAAAAGTTTTGCATGAGAAGACACTCTGCCTTTCAACAGGTGGAAGATAGTTACACCTATAACTGAAAGGGTTGCCTCCGAAGGGAGTTCTTTCATAATATCATTGTTAGAAAAAGGATTGGTGCCTGGTTAGCAAAGAATCTATAAAAAGACTCCACCAATAAAGTTCAAGCAGTCTTCTCACATGTCCAAACCATCACAGAGAAAAAGAAACATGACGGTGGAATGAGGAGATGTTAAATTGTATAAGACTAATGGAAATAGTCAGGAAAATATGAAACATTAACTGAAATGAGAAAAGTAAACACACATTGAAAAAGGCAAGTAAGAAAGCAAAAGGACTGGTGGAGAAAGCAAGAGCATAGATATATGAGGAGCTTTACAATAACATAGAAAATGAAGGACAGAAGGCAATAAGCCTATATAGAATTACTGATCAACAGGACAGAGATACTAGAAATATCTGTGACATGAAGGCAATGAAAGACTAAGAAGGGAAACTTGTAAGAAATGCTCTTCTGAACTTCTCCCAAGGGCGCTACTGGATAAAATGATAAAGATTTCCAGGCTAGGGTGTTTTTATGGCTCTGTGAGCAGAAGAATAACAGCAAAATTGATCTTGCTCAGATTGTGGTGGGATTTCCATTTGCATGAGGATGGGATTGAACATATTACCACAAAGACAGTGTAACATCTATTACCTTCCCTCCTGTGTCCCTTCAAAATGGTCTCTGTAAGGCACTCACCAGACTTGCATGTGTCACATCTGAATCTATAAAAAAAACAGAATTTGAGTTTTTGGCCATTTAAACAACATCTGTGTACAGGTGTTTTGTTGTGTACACAGTACAATGAGACTTTTCCTTGCATGTCTTGCACAGAATAGTTGCAGTAGTTTAATATAAGCAACAAACAATGAGCGCAGCATGAAAGATGACTGTGCAGAATGACTGAGGTCTTTAATAATACTGTTTTGCTATCTAAAGCAGTGTGTTATTTACAGTATACAGTATTGTGCAAAGGTCTTAAGCATTTGTGGAAAAATGATGTTAAGCTGGAATGCTTTCAAAAATAATACCATGAATATTTTTTATTATTCAGTAAATGTCCTAGAAAGTACAGTAAACATAAAAAAGTATAAATGAAATTAATATTTGGCGAAACCCACCCTTGCCAAAACAGCAGTAATTTTATTAGATCCACTTGCATGCAGTTTCTGAAGGTACTTACATGTTTGGTTGTTTCAAACCTATTGCAAAACTTCCACAGTTCCACTGTAGACTTTGGCTGTCTTACTTTATTCAGTCTCTGTAGGTAGTCCCAGACTGGCTTGATGTTTTTTTTTTTTTTACTTTAGCTGGGTGTTTGGGGTTATTGACATGCTGCAGAATGAAGTTTGGACAGAGAAGATGTCTCCCTGATAGTATTGCATGAATGGACAGAGAAGATGTCTCCCTGATAGTATTGCATGATGGATGGACTGCTTGTACTTCTCGGCAATGAGGGGAAGGGGCTATCTATTTTGATCAAATTGCCACTTCCATTTGCAGAAGTGAAGCCCCAGACCTGTAGGGAACATCTACCATTCTTCACTGTTGCATGCAAATATTCATCCACGTACCATTGTTCAGGCCTTCAAATGACAATCTGCCATCCATTAGACGCAAAAGTTTCCATTTTTGACTCATTATTCTTGTCCACCTGCTCCTATTTTTCTGTACCTCAGTGCTTGTATCTTTTTATGTAGGTGAGTTATTTGGCTTTATTTCCCCCTCGGAGGAGCGTTTTTTTGGTTGCAACTCCATGAAGATCACTTCCAATAAGACTTCTCTGGACTGTAGATGGGTCTACCAGAGTTCCAATAGTTTCTGTCAATTCTGTGCTGATAGCAGTGCTGGATAGCTTCCAGTTTCAAAATTTAGTAACCTTGATGTGCTTTGCACATGATGAACTCAGTTTTCCTGGCTGACTTCTGATCCTTAACCTTGCTCATTTGTTTGTGCTTCTACAGATGAACATATATCTTTCATCTGGAAACATCTGTCTTCTGTAAAGTTTCTGCTTGAAATAGACCTTAATGATGCAGGATGACTATTTTGTGTCTTGTTGCTGTAATTTTTGCCAAGGTGTAAGATTTGCAGGTTGAACCGCTACATCTACCATAACCTTGCCTTTTTAGTATGGTTGTCCTTTGCCCAGTTTTATTTCCTCCACATCTGTGTTTCTGTTTTAGTTTTTTGCTTTGCTTCAGGATACACATTATATCATTGATTATCAGCACCTGTTTGTTATAGTTGCATAATTAAGCACTGGGCTACTGTACTGTATAAGCCTACAGAGATCTTACTTACTTTTTAATTGGAAAATGTTCTATTATGAGGAGGAGTTAGAAAAAGGGGTTTATTAGAAAATGGAACAAACCTTAATAAAACTGATGTTTTGTCTGGAGAAACTGACGTTTGAAGTATTGCCACATCCTCCTTATTCACCAGGTTTGTGATTTCCACCTTTTTTGGCCGGTGTGGTCGTTGATTCAAGACAAATGACAACATGAAGAAAGTGATACACAAGTGTTTTTTTTTTTTTCTTTTATTGAATTTATTAAAAGTATATAACATTCCATACAATCAAGTCACGCTTAACAAAACTAACTTCCAATCAACCCTCACCCCACAGCAAAACTATTGAGAGTAGTAAAGAGAGAAAGGAGTCTTTTCCCCAATATAAATGCCTATTCTAAAATGTTATTGATTAGTTCCTGCCAGGTTTTAAAAATGTTTTTACGAGATCCTGTAAATGAGAATCTGATTTTTTCCAATTTCAAATAGTAGATAACATAAGTTACCAACATACCAAAGATAATATAGTTTTAGTGTAATAAACCAATCAGTGTCTAATAGGACCTTCATCTGAAAAATCTCAACAACAAAGGACATTTTCAGCATTTCTTCTGGTCGAGCCCAAGAAATATTTTCTCAGTGTAATAAGGAAAACAAAATCAAGAATGCATAATAAAAAAGGAAACACAAGTAATGTAACACAACAATAATATTAATAGTAATAAGAGAACTAGTATACCAAAAAATAATATTTTGTAAGTAAGTTATATGAACAAGGCTTACTGAATGCTAATACCACACTGACGCACAGAATATTAACAACAACAACATTGACTTCTACAGCACATTTTCATACAAAACATGTAGCTCAAAGCAGGTTACAAGAAGTTAAAAAATACTACTACAGAAGCATAAATAAGGAATAAATAAATAAATGTGAAAAATAAAATACCAAAATTAATGAATAACATAATTAAAATATATACTGCTATAAATATGTACCGTGTACCTACATAATGCAGATAAACAAATAACAAATAGAAATGGTCCTAAAATAAGAATTATTAAATTCAATTTAATTCAGTTTATTTTTATAGCACTCTTCACTGAGTGCAGGCTCAATTTCAAAGGTAAATACAATTACACATTGTACAAATTACCAATTACATTAGGCATACATAAAGACCCAGAGTTATTTAAACAAAGCAGTTCCAAACTGATTCATGTAAATGAGACCTAACAATCTTCTTCTTCTTTTGGCTGCTCCCATTAGGGGTTGCCACAGCGGATCATCTTCTTTCATATCTTTCTGTCCTCTGCATCTTGTTCCGTTACACCAATTACCTGCATGTCCTCTCTCACCACATCCATAAACCTTCGCTTAGGCCTTCCTCTTTTCCCCTTCCCTGGCAGCTCTATCCTTAGCATCCTTCCCCCAATATACTCAGCATCTCTCCTCTGCACATGTCCAAACCAACGCAATCTCGCCTCTCTGACTTTGTCTCCCAACCGTCCAAGTCTAATGTACTCATTTCTAATCCTATCCATCCTCGTCACACCCAGTGCAAATCTTAGCATCTTTAACAATGCCACCTCCAGCTCTGTCTCCTGCTTTCTGGTCAGTGCCACCGTCTTCAACCCATATAACATAGCTGGTTTCACTACCCTTCTGTAAACCTCCCCTTTCACTTTTGCAGATACCCATCTGTCATAAATTACTCCTGACACTCTTCTCCACCCACTCCACCCTGCCTGCACTCTCTTTTTACCTCTCTTCCACAATCCTCATTACTCTGTACTGTTGATTCCAAGTATTTAAACTCATCCACCTTCGCCAACTCTAATCCCTGCATCCTCACCATTCCACTGACCTCCCTCTTGTTTACACACATGTATACTGTATTGTCCCTACTGACCTTCATTCCTCTCCTCTCTAGAGTATATCTCCACCTCTCAAGGGTCTCCTCAACTTGCTCCCTACTATCGCTACAGATCACAATGTCATCAGCAAACATCATTGTCCATGGGGACTCCTGTCTAATCTCGTCTGTCAACCTGTCCATCACCATTGCAAATAAGAAAGGGCTCAGAGCTGATCCCTGATGTAATCCCACCTCCAACTCGAATGCATCCATCACTCCTACCACAGACCTCACCACTGTCACACTTCCCTCGTACATATCCTGTGCAACTCTTATGTACTTCTCTACCACTCCTGACTTCCTCATGCAATACCACAGCTCCTGTCAAGGCACCCTGTCATATGCTTTCTCCAGGTCCACAAAGACAGAATGCAACTCCTTCTGGCCTTCTCTAAACTTCTCCATCAACATCCTCAGATCAAACATTACATCTGTGGTGCTCTTTCTTGGCATGAAGCCATACTACTGCTCACTAATCATCACCTCACTTCTTAATCTATCTTCCACTACTCTTTCCCATAACTTCATGCTGTGGCTCATCAATTTTATTCCCCTGTAGTTACTGCAGTCCTGCACATCCCCCTTATTCTTAAATATCGGCACCAGTACACTTCTTCTCCACTCCTCAGGCATCCCCTCATTTTCCAACATTTCATTAAACAATCTGGTTAAAAACTCCACTGCCATCTCTCCTAAACACCTCCATGATTCCATAGGTATGTCATCTGGACCAACGGCCATTCCATTTTTCATCCTCTACAAAGATGTCCTTACTTCCTTCTTGCTAATCCGTTGCACTTCCTGATTCACTATCTCCACATTACAATAATACAATACAATACAGTTTATTTTTGTATAGCCCAAAATCACACAGGAAGTGCCGCAATGGGCTTTAACAGGCCCTGCCTTTTGACAGCCCCCCAGCCTTGACTCTCTGAGAAGACAAGGAAAAACTCCCAATAAAAACCTTGTAGGGAAAAATGGAAAAAACCTCGGGAAACGCAGTTCAAAGAGAGACCCCTTTCCAGGTAGGTTGGGCGTGCAGTGGGTGTCAAAAGTAGGAGGTCAATACAATACAATACAATATACAGAACAGAACAATTCCTTATGACAGCATAATAATAAAAAATTTTAAAGTACGGTTTAACAGTAGATGATATGACATAATTAGGTTTGGATATTTTTAGAGTCCTGGAGACCTCATCCATCTAGCTGCCTCCCCATTTGGCCATGCCACGGCTGAAACGTTGCTCCGATGAAAGGACCCCTCTTTCTCATGATTCCGGTGATCCTCCATCAGGGATGACTTTACCATAGGCAGGCAAACAACTTGGCAGGTGGGCCGTGGCACCAATTGCCACATTTGGGTACCGAGAAAAGAAACAGAATAGGTGAGGGTTAGTATTCAAATATAATTATCATGTTACTTATGTTATAGTGCTAATGACTAACAACAGAGATGCAGTATGTACAGTTAATCAGCAGCTCTAGTCAGGATATGCTAAACTGAAGTAGTGAGTCTTCAGCCGGGATTTAAAGGCTGAGACTGAAGGGGCATCTCTTATGGAAGCAGGAAGACCATTCCACAGTTTAGGGGCCCTGTAACTAAAAGCCCGACCTCCCACTGTTATTTTATTAATCCTTGGAATCCTAAGCAGACCGGCATCTTGAGATCTTACTGTGCGCTCAGGTTTTTAAGTCATGATAAGTTCAGACAAGTAAGCGGACCTTGGCCATTTAATGCTTTATATGTTAAAAGGAGGATTTTGAAATCTGCCCTGAACTTAACTGGGAGCCAGTGTAAAGATTTAAGAACTGGGGTTATGTGTTCATATTTTCTTGTTCTTGTAATAATTCTTGCAGCAGCATTTTGGATTAACTGGAGGCTGTATAGAGAACAGTTTGAACAGCCAGTGAACACCGCATTGCAGTAGTCAATCCTACTAGAGATAAATGCATGGATTAATTTCTCACAATCCTGTTTATTTAGAAAGCGCCTTAATTTCCTAACATTTTTAAGATGGAAAAAACATGTTTTGGATGACTTTGTAATATGCGCTTCAAATGACATGCTAGAGTCAAAGATAACTCCTAGATTGCGGGCTGATTCAGTAAAATTAATTGGGATTCCAACTGAGTTAAATGACGACAAAATATTGCTGTGATCAGCGTCATTCCCTCCAACAATTAACATCTCTGTTTTATCTGTATTTAAAGACAAGTAGTTATCCAACATTATCCAACCTCATCTCTCTCTTGTTCTCTTCATTCATCAGCCTCTCAAAGTATTCTTTCCATCTGCTCAACACACTCTCCTCGTTTGTGAGTACGTTTCCATCTTTATCCTTTATCACCCTAACCTGCTGCACATCTTTCCCAGCTCGGTCCCTCTGTTTTAGGATTAGGAGATTAGGATGTAATCTACCTGTATGCATCTTCCTCCACTCTTGTACGTAACCCTCTTTTCCTCCCTCTTCTTAAAATACATATTCACCACAGCCATGTCCATCCTTTTGGCAAAATCCATGATCCTCTGACCTTCATTCCTCTCCTTGACACCATACCTACCCATCACCTCCTCGTCTCCAGTGTTCCCTTCACCAACATGTCCATTGAAATCTGCTCCAATCACCACTTTCTGTCCCTTGGGTACACTGTTCATCACTTCATCCAACTCACTCCAAAAATCTTCTTTCTCACCCATTGCACACCCAACTTGAGGTGCATAAGCACTAACAACATTCATCATTGCACCTCCAATTTCCAGCTTCATAATCATTACTCTGCCTGACACTCTTTTTACCTCCAAAACACTCTTGACATACTGTTCCTTCAGAATAACTCCTACCCCATTTCTCGTCCCATCCACACCATGATAAAACAATTTGAATCCACCTCCAATCCACCTGGCTTTACTCCCCTTCCATGTAGTCTGTTGCATGCACAATATATCAACCTTCCTTCTCTCCATCATGTCTGCTAACTCTCTCCCCTTACCAGTCATACTGCCAACATTCAAAGTTCCTACCCTCAGTTCCACACTCTTTACTTTCCTCCTCTCCTTCTGCATCTGGACAAGTCTCCCCCTACTTCTTTAGTCAACAGTAGCCCAATTTCCACCAGCACCCTGTTGGCTAACAGTACTGGTGGCGGTTGTTGTTAACCCGGGGCTCTCCTGATACGGTATGGAAATTTGTATTGTTGTCCGTATATTGATTTGGCAAAATTTTACACCAGATACCCTTCCTGATGTAACCCTCCCCATTTATCGATTATAGATTTCAATTACACATCTTGGTTAATAGTGATGCATTTCATGTTAGTAGAATCATGAGATCAGAGAACTGTTCTTGTCCACATTGATTTCTGCATTCTGAGTTTGGAGTTGAGCTTGATAAAATTTAGTTCAGCAGTTGCTGTTCATACAAAACAATTTTGCATTGATTTTCAGAAACTGAACCAGTGTTGGAAACATTCAGTTAGCATCAGACTCTTTGAATACTCCCAGCATTATTTGTGTTTTATATTTTGGTAGTTATATGCAGAATGAAACAATCTCTGTCACTGCACCCGACCTGACTGAGCTGGAATGATATTTCCATTAATGGTTCCACTGTTTTCCTCTCGGGCCAAACAGGCCCATGGGTGCATACAGACAAGAAGTAGCTCCCTTAAAGATGCCTGCAGTTTTACAATGCTTGGTTTCTTGCAGTAGTTTTAAATACACAGGCTGTGTGCTGTGAAAAAGGTTCTTGATAAATCCCTGATACTTTTTGAAAGTGAAGAACAACTGATAACCTGCAAAAGACGGCGCTGCCATGAGGGAAGTGAATATATATAGGCTTGTGTAATGACATTACAGCAAACTTCAATGTCATAACATAAAATAAACTAATAGGACTGCCCAAAAATATTTATTTTAAAATGTCTGTGCATTTAATAACAATAATTACAATAGACCAGTGGTTCACAAACTCCATCCTGGGGACCACCTGTGGCTGCAGGTTTTTGTTCCAACCAACTTATGTTTTTCATTGGATTCTTAGCCTGTGAGTCATTATTTCCCAGTTTCTGTGTTTTGGAGTCAAAGTAGAAATTACAAAACTAAGTTTGGTATGTTTTTATTAAAATGTACTAAGCAGTCATATGGGGAGTATGTATTTTCATCCTAATTTTTATTCTGGTTTTCCAGGTGTTCTGGTTATTTAATTAATTACTAACTAGTGCATCTGATTCTGAAGAAGTTGCAGCTTTCATCATCGTGGGTGTCTGCTCTGCTTGTTGTTAATTGTCACCATCAGGGTTAAATAAAGGGAGCAAACTACACAGAAAAAGGGGAAAAATAGGAAAATAATAGGAAAACAATAAAAGAGTTAAGCATTTCTAGCTGTATAAATGTTGTGCTTCACTGAATTTGAAATAGGAGAAGAGAAAAAAGACCAGCTAATTAAATGAGATTATTTGTTACCGATTATTATCACTGATTGTGAATCTGGTTGGAACAAAAACCTGCAGCCACAGTGGGTCCCCATGACCAAGTTTGGGAAGTACTGCTATACACCATACTTTATTTCCAAATGGGATAGTAAACTGTAGTCTACCTAGATTTACATGACAAGTTGCTTATGGGTGCTTTTTCCCAGTTTATTACAATGAAAAGGAGTTTGCTCACAATGAAAAACAAGAAATGTTCAATGGGCAATTGGTCCTAATGGGTGAAAAGGGCACTTGAGTCAATAAGGGAAAGGGGCAAAGACATGAGCCACTGCAGCCACCCCTTTATATATACATACGATGACAGAATCATTTAGTCCAATGACTGGAAAACAGCTTGGAAGTAGAGCTGTAGTACTGAGTGCCAGAGCAAGACAACAAGAAGAGGACCAGAATGTAATTGCTAAACTCATTTTTTATGTACCAAATTATTAAAACGATAAGTCTGGCACTATGGTCAGATAGCCAATGAGGACAGGAAAATAAAATCTCAACCTTGAGAAATATTGGAGAAAATAAACCTCCAGAGGTTCCAAGGCCAAAAGACCACTCGGACTCCACTGGGCATTCCACTAAACATCAATGCGTTAAAGTAGCTTATTATCGGTTTCATACACGTGTTAGAAGGGTTAGATTCAGTTGGTCTCGTCTAGAATTGTAGTACCTAACTTGCTTCCATTATTACAGGCAGTGCAGAGTATTTGGATCTTATGGTAATGGCAGAAACCTGGTAAAAAAAACACACAAAATAGTAGAGGTTAGTAATTATTGCAAATCTTGTTATAATGGGTGCAATTAGGCAACTAGAAAAAAGTCAAATTAAAAAGTGAGTTTTTTGGAGTTTTTTTTTACATGTTCCATTGTATTAGCCTGCATATCTCTTTTTGTAAAGCTTTATAGACTTTTGGTTCAAAACAGCAAAGCAAAGCTGCCTCAGCATTTGGCTTATGCTTAGCTCTTGGAACAATAAGCAAACCTGTTTTTGAGGATGTAAGATTAAGACTGGGGATATTTCTTTTACTGAATAAGATTTGTTCTGCTACATTTTGAACTAGCTGCAGTCGATTCATGTCTTTCTTAAATAGTCATGGTAGGAGTGTATTACAGTTGGCTAGTCAGCTCAAAAATGTGTGAGTTCATTTTTCATCATATTGAGGTGTTATAAGAGGTCTAACCTTTGTAATGTTTCTTAAATGAACGTAGTTCACAGAGTATAGTTTAGTTAATATGCAATATGAAGAGTACACCCGAGTCTATGATAATGCCCAAGTTCTTTACTTCAGTCTGATTTGAAAAGCCCCATGATCAAGTTTATTTCTAAAATAAATTAACTAGACTTCATGTCTGCCTAAAGGTACCAAGCAACTCCACCCAAGAAATGGACAGATTCCTGTTAATAAAAGCCCAGCAAATAGCAGTGTTTTGTTTTCAGTCTGTCACTTTAACTTTGCTTCTTCTTATTTACCTCCTTTACGTCATTTGATTTGACAAAATGATTAACCCTAGAGGTTCCATGAATCAAAAAGTCAGACACTTAGTTGTAGAGCACAAATGCAATGCATGAACTCACTTGGGAAGGTGCATTTAATGATATGGTGGGAGATTATGAATCACTAACAAAACAAGTTGGAAACTAGTATACAAACAGAAACCAAAGACTCTACATTATTGTTGGTAAAGCAAAATCAAAGTCAGAAACAGGCAATTCTCACCAAGGTGCTACTTTATGAATGTAAAGGTTCATTATTGTCACACGTACATTGTACAATGAAATTTTTGGCTGCATGTCCAATTTACATGTAGTACATATTTAAATAATGCATTGCTAAAATGTATATAAACATCAGTTTGATAACAGTGACCAAGTTCAAAGTGTGGTCATACTAAATCATTTTAACAATATCTTTATATTATTTTATGGGTAGCACAGTGGTGCAGTGACTAGCTGGGCTGACTCCTGAATCCAGCATGCTAGGTTCAAATTCCACACCTTGGTCTTTATCTGTTTGCATGTTGTCACCTGTCAGTGTGTTTTTTTCTGGGTATTTCATTTTTTATCGCGTATCCACAAAGACATTTGTATTAGGTTAATTGGCTATTTGAAATCAAACATTGGCATGAGTGTGAAGTGTTCAGTGGTGGACCCCATGATGCATTGGCACATTGTTTTGGAAAGGCTCTTGCCTTGTGTCCAAAGCTGCCTAGAAAGGGTGTGGCCATCCACTACCCTGGACTGGATTAAGTGAATTGGCAAATGATATACTGTATTATTTAATTTCAGAATTTCAGATACAATACAGACATAAAAATTAACTAAAACATTTAAGTTACATTAAACTGTTAAAAAATAATAATTGCAAGTATCCTGTAGTATTATAAATAAGTGTTCAATCATTTTGGTATAAAATATGTTAATAAGGGCTGACTCATCAGACTTAAGCCATTGTACTTTTTAATGAGATCATTTATGTGTCCACAAAAATGGACACCTTGTTAATAGATTTCTCCCTATGCCTACCTTCAGAGTACTAAAGTCAGTTAATGTTCATCTGATGACTTTCAGTCTTAATCTCTTTTTTGTTCCTTTGTCCAAAGGCAGTTTTGCATGCCATTTCCAGCATGTTAAGCATTGCAATGGGATGAAGTAATGAGAACTACAGTTATGGGGTTGAAGGTTTACCTCCATGCTACTATATACTGCTTGGAATTGTAAAGCAGATGTTTAGAATCTCATGCAAAGGTCAAGGGTTGATTCACTTAGGCTTATGTCATCAAAACATGGCGTGCACACTGTGCAGCATAATAGTATCATGTGTAAAAAGTAACACTAGACTGGACTTGCTTGTCTGTTCACCCATTTTTAAAAGTGATACAAGCTCCTTTTAAGAATATAAGGAATACTTGAAATAGCTTGCATTGTGCAAGTCAGTCTAGTAATATTACAGCATTAAAACTGGTGCTACAATTATGATGTAAACATATAGTTTTGTTTTCAATGAAAATATATTTCAGTTTAATTAAAAACTTAACTATTCACTGCATTATCTCATATGTTCTAGATCTTCATTTACAACCTAATCTCAAATTTAAGGGGCCCTGATTAAATGAATAAAATATTTATTTAATTAAACTATGTTTAAATTAAGTTATGAATTACTTAAATGTTCTACAATTAAAAGCTATTAACCTTCTTAAACTTAATAACTAGTTATTCCACCTTTAGTAAAAAAAAAGCTGCAATTATGTACAGTATGCTCTGTATGACAGTCTTCAATGTGGCTATGGAGGGGCCATTTCTCTTTGTAGAACTGTTTCAAGTCAGTGGCATTTCAGAGTTTCAAGCATAAACTGTTCTTTTCAGGTCCAGTCTGAATATTACAATGAATCTTAGGCCTGGTGCGTTTTTTTTTAAATTCTGACATAAAACTTTACTTAAATGATTCATATTATCGTCTTTTCTGCATGCCCCAGCTGTGCTACAGCTTCAAATATTAGACAGATTGTTTGACAAGCTTGTGAAGAAGTCTTTGATATAATGCCAAATTCAATGTTCTTTACAATAAGTCTTTCAGATCCTGATGTAGCAAGGCATCCTTAAACTGGGACATTACCACTGCCAGCTGTGCAATAGAGCATTAGCTTTTTTCTGGGCATTTTGAATCAATGATGACTAAAAATCACACTTTGACTCACCTAATCATAGACTCTTCCTTCAGACCTTTAAAATTTGGTAAACTAAAATCAAGCAGTCAGATTCTTAATAATAAGCATCTACCGTGGATCCAGTATTAACAGTATCTTTCTGATGTTAAAGCCAAAGTGAGAAAGACCTGCAGATAATCATGCTGTTCTTTGGTCGCTCATGAGTTCATGTAAAATTTGAAGCAGTTTTCTTGGTAACGATTTGGCAGGATGATCACTTTTTTGAAGATTAGCTACTGTGCCAAACATTTTCCATTTACTGTATACACAATACTTATAGCTTTGTCTGTGGTATTTCAGACTGTGGCTTCAGAAATTGTTTTGTAACTCTTTCCAGACTAACAACATTTCTCTAACTATTATAAGGAATTTCTTTTTTCTCAAGGTTTGTTGTGCTCTAGAACCTGTGTGCTGAAAGCTACAGTCTGATCATACTGATCTGAATTAATCAGATATATTTCCGGCAGGGTTAATGTAAATCTATGCTTGATTATAAGCCAGCGTATTATTTCATAACAAACCCTTTCAATTATAGTAAACCAGTAGACTGCATAAATAATTAGTTAAATTGCTTAAAAATTACATTTTATGATTAAAAATAATTATACAATGTACAGTAGTAGTAAACTATATTGCCCAAATGGGTTAGATTTTACTCTGGAGAAAATGTTTACATTTTTGTCTTGCAAGAGGACAGAAAGCAGTATTGGATAAATCGGAGATTTTCTCTCCTTCATTACTATATATATTTTTTTTTTTGCTTATTCCCCTAGCTTGTCTTTGAACACTTTCTGTCCCTTAAAATTGCCAGGATGTACCGTACTCATTGCTGTAAACTAAGTGGCACCTGCTCTGAAATGCCAGAAGGCAATGTGATCGACATGGCAGGGCCCCAAACCATTCAATCAAGGGAGATCTAAAGCCTAATGCATCTCAGCTCATTGCTGAGACTTACTCTGTATGTCATGACATAGTCATTCCTTTGCCACATTTAGAAAACTTGTCTCACTGTCATCCGATGTGTCAATGTTTGCTCAAAAAAGTCACTTGGCATTCCTAAAATAACTACTTGTAACACAACAAAAGACAAGCAAGAAAGGCTGCAATATTTCTCTTACATAGACTAATGAGTTTAAACAAGTTCACAAAGCTTCATTTTTGTTTTTTGTTTATGTTTTTTTTTTTTTGCAGCGGCATGTTGGAGCAATAAAATGCAAGCAATTGATTAAGCTGAACCTAATCTTGACCCACGTCATCATGTTATATAGTTCAAATACTGTATAGTTATTCTTCATTTAAATGACATCAAATAGACGCCCAGCTATTCATGTTTACTTTGTATCTCACTTCACTGTGACTCATTGCTTTTAGCCAGATGTAAAATCTGTGAAGAAGAAAATACTGATTAAAAGTGAGGGGTTACTAAAACAGTTAACATATTAGTCTCTGTGCTAGTATTTTTGTGCAGTACTATATATATTTTTCCATTCATTTGATTATATATTTACATATTTTTGTACATATTGCACTTATTGTGAATAATCTATTAGAAAATATTAAAATTGTTTCACTGGCTGGCTTTCTTACATACAATAGTTTCTGCACTTTTCTTTGTTGCTGGTCCAGGTTTTGTGCCCCACTACACACCAAAAGAATCTGCTAGAATGTTGTGCATATCACAGTACAGCATAGCATAGAATCCTGTACTCTGTTGTGCAGAAAAGTCTGTCGTAGTTCTCATCTATTTAACTTTCAATAACATTTGCTTTGGGAAATAAAGAATGAAAGTTATTTAATATTTAAATCTGGTAAGCATTTACAAGTTTCAGTTTATGTAATTCATAGATTAGTGAGAAAATACTAACGGTACCTAAATAATCAATTGTATCAAATTTCAGTACACCTTATGCTAGCAAATAAACTTATGCTTAATTATCTGGATTGAGCTATATTACATACTCATAATCCTTTATACTATTTGATTAGCAGAACTCAACATAGCTTATATGAAAAATTACATTTTAAAACATCCATTGCCACAATATGATGTAGCAGATACAAAGGTAATAATTCTGCACATAAAGCAAATAAACTGGTAAAGGTGATTCCACCCATTCATTTTTAATTTAGTTCAGGGAATCGGATGGCCAAAGACAATCCTGGCAACACTGGATGAAAGGCAGGAAGTTACCCTGGACAGTGTTGCAGTCCATCACAGGTGAAGGGTAGTCTGAGGTTGTTCAGGAGTAAAAATAAAGTTAAACAATTAGGTCAAATTGATTGTTAATAAAAATAACTGCAGGTGTCCTACAGTATTATAAATAGAAATCTGAATCGTCAGAGTTAAGCCTTTGTACTTTTTAATGAGAAAAAAAAAATCAATACCTTATCAACAGTATAGTACTACTCTGTTTTGCCACACTAAATACACATACAGTATGCTATATTTGATTTGTCTGATGCTGTTATGTTTGATACAACTAGGTTAGCCATGACCCCCGTGACCATAAACTCGGTTAAGCACATTCTGTAATGGATAGTTCATCATCCATAATGCATGCTAAGTTAATTTGCAACACTGACACAGAGACTAAATGTGTGTGTGAAAGTATGCTGTGATAGACTAGCTTCCTGCCTAGGTTTGTGCCATGCTTGACCTCTTTGATACTGAACAGGAGTAAGCGGATGTGGTATTGAATAAATGGCTATATAGTTATACATCCATCCATCCATTATCTCCAACCCACTTTATCCTAACTACAGGGTCACGGGGGTCTACTGGAGCCAATCCCAGCCAACACAGGGCGCAAGGCAGGATACAAACCCCGAGCAGGGCGCCAGCTCACCACAGATATAGTTATACAGATACTTATTTCTAAGAATTAATATACTTGATCAATAATTGACTTTCAATTGATCAAGTGATCATAGTTTTACATAGTGCCATTAACAACAATAAACCATAATAAGACACTTAATAGAGTAGTCAAGATTACCTTAAAACTGCTGACTACAAGTATAGTAAGCTTGCAGAACAACCAGTAACTAATCTAATAATGCACTAACAAACTGCTAGAGGAGCCTGGATAGGTCCTGGTATCGAAAATAAAGAGTAATCATGGAAACAAATCAGTTAATACAAGAGAGACTATAAAACACCATAGACAACTTCTTGAATAAATAAAATTGTAGAAGACAAAAATGGAGAAATAGGTCTCATAAAAAGATTAGGACTAACAGTTGATAGAGCCTGACAATGTCCTAGGTTGGGCATTCCATAAAATACAGCTAAATAAATATTTACCAAAAGATGTGTAGTGTACCTTTGGAAAAGACAGAAACTGGGCATCAGAAAGTATATGTGTCATGAGTTGATGCAGGACAATCAGTGTAAAAAAGAATTAAGGGGTGATGGTGTTTACAGCTTTGAAAACTAATTTTGTAAGGAATACTGTTTCTAACATGATGCCTATGCATTCAGCTTTTTGAAGTCACTGCATTTGGTCAAAGGTGGTTATTTTAAAGTAAATTGTTGTATCTGTTATGTTATTATTTTATGTATGGACTCGGCTCTGCAATGCAGGCAGCCATTCTTCCACCAAGAAGAGTGGCTCACTTTGTGAGCGCACAATGCAGTTGTAATGTTCTAGTTTTCAGAAATAGGATATTATGAAAAAAATAGAATTTTCTATAATCTGTTAGTACAAATTACTGACATCTTCAAAAAAAGGAAGGTTATACAGGTTGATATGAAGATTAGTGGACTCAAATACATAACTATTGAGATTCTTGAGTCATTGTGAAGAATTGACATTAAACAATTCTGTCTTATTGTCACAGAGCCCATCAATAAGCATTTCTGCAGCCAAAATAACAGTAGTAGTAGTAGTAGTAGGACAGTACACTTTAAAAGAGTACAGTGAAATTCTTATTTGTGGTCCTGATGAACATGCTACACATTGACATTGAATCCACGTGACTGGTGAGTTATGTCAGGATCTAAGAGGAACTGTACTGTTTTAATGCTTCATGGCATTTATTTAGATATAAATTGCACACAATTGGGGGCGTACTGTGAGTTGGAGAATAGTAAGAAATGTTGAAAAAATTGTGGTTATCTACTATGGGCATTGAGTTTCTAACACAAGCCTTAGCATACAATATATATTGTTTATTAACCAATCAAATAAAATGTATATATTTATTTTTTAAGTTTGACTGGAAAAAAGAGTCTGTCAAATTATTATTAAATTTAATATTAATTATAATAACAATAATTAATAATAATAACAGAGTTGTGCCTGTGGTCACATGGGTACTTGATCTCATCAAGGACAGTTTCAACAAGAATCTGCAGGAGCTGTCGGGACACCAGACAGCCCAGAAGATTTCACTGATAGGAACTGCTCACATTCTCCATAAAGTACTGTGTTAAACCTTAGGTATCTGGTTAAGACATGTAAACCTTAGCAGCTGTGGGAAACTGCTGTGATAAACAAAATAAAATATAATAATAATAAGAAGAAGAAAAATGCACAGTTGTCTTCCAACAAAACTCTTCTGTATTTCATAGCCCTCTGCTCTTTTACTCCTTCCTGCAAAAATGAGATGGAGTATTACTGGAAGTTTGAATGATGCAGGTATGTTTAAAGTTGTCTGGACTACAGTAATTCCCCAGTTTCTATCCAGCAAAGAATGTCTTAACAAATGTCTTAATAACACTTATAAAAAATCTCAGCAAAAAGGATATTAAGAAAGAAAGAAAGAAAGAAAGAAAGAAAGAAAATGTGAAGAAACAGATGCACAAATCCTGTTATCCCTTACATATTGTAATTTACACACTAAACCAAATGCTACATGACTGCATGAAGATTTCAGATGGCATTTTGAGAATTTAGTAAATAATATATTCCAATAAAGGCAAAGAGGTTTAAAGACTACTATCTTTTGGGGATTTTTTTAAAGAATGTTTGAGCATTTTTCTGTCATTTTTTGGAACAGATTATATCAATTTCCTTGCATTAGGTTAGTTTGTTTACATTAAGAGACCATCTACCATTTTTTGTAAAGATATTACAAAAAGAGTTTTGGATATGTCCATCTATTTCTATGGTGCTTTCAATAATCTGACAATCCTATTACACACCCAACATCACAAAAGCATATAGATCTTGTCCATGTGAAAGCTGAAGGATGTATAATACATTGATTATACCTTTTGGAGTAATTGTTATTTGACTGTAGGGGCTTTTCATGCTTGATGCAAGTAAATACATACATAAATAATACTTAATAATGTGAATGGATTATTTTGTACATTAGATCTACATATTTGGTTTCAAATAAATGGAATCAGGTGTCATAATTTCTTTAAGTAGATTCAAAGACTTGTTATATTCAATCAATTCTTGTTGTAATAAGAAAAGGTTGAAATGTTAGAGCTACACATTTGTTTTATTTCAAAGCTGCTCAAATCAGCTGAATGCAAATACGTGTCATTATGAAATTAAGTAGAACCAGTAAGTTATTTTATTAGTGTGAGGGTCATTGCCGCCTCACAACTCAAGAGTTAATGTTTAAAATCCGGGCCTGGTCTGCTTAGTGTTGGTTCATTCCCTTCTGCTAACCCCCCTAAAATTCCAAATGTAGATTCATTTGTGTGTCTAAATGGGTCTTCTCTCTGTCCTGTGATGGACTAGTACTCCATGCAGGGCTTGTTTCTTCATTGCATTGTACGCTTATGGGACAGGGACTAGTAACAATGTGAATCTGAATGAACAAATTTAAATAATGGATGCAATATATTTTAATAGTTTATGTGGAATTTTATTCTGTTAATCAAGACAAAAATCAAAACAATTTATGCAATGACAAATTTCAAAAACAATCGATTAATTTAGTTGATGTTTGGTAGTTAAACATTTGTCAAAAATTAATATCCATGAGTCTTTTAAGACAGGTCAGTGACAGATTTGCACCTAAGTTTTGATTAGGACCAGACAGTTTGAAAAACAGTGAATAGTTGATTGCCACTAATGCTCCTAAATTAAAGAAATGAGCAATTACTGTCAACTTTTGTATAATTTGCATCCATATTTTGATGTGATTGAATGCTCAGTATAGGGATTTGCTGAAAATTCTGAATTTATTACATGCACAATAATAAAATATTACCATTCACTGGCACTAATTCACAAATATATGGTTTCTCTGCAAGTTTAGAAGTTATACAATTTCCCTTTTATAATTGTATTCTCCCCAAAACACTACTAGATTGAAATGATGAGTATTTGACTAACAACATTTCCTACATAGCTCAATCTGACTAAGTACTCTTACCAGAAATTATTAGAGAAAAGCCAAGCAAAATGACACCTTTTATTGGCTAACTAAAAAGATTACAATATGCAAGCTTTCGAGGTAACTCAGGCCCCTTCTTCAGGCAAGATGTAAAGTATTATAAATTAAGTTAAATGTTTGCTCAGAAATGAGACAGATTTGGCTGAAATGACCATTATAAACATATCAGAAATTCAAATTACACATTAAATTATGTACTACCTAAGGCATTAGCCACATACTGTTATGTAATAGGATTGTAACAAATGTCTTAATAACACAAAGTCTCAGCAAAAGGTCATTAAGAAAGAAAAAAAGAAAAAAGAAAGAAAGAAAAAGATTTTTTTCCCTTTTCTTTTACTCTAACATCAAATTATAAATGGGGTCAGCTTTCTTGAGTTTGCACAGTTTGATTAGCAATTTTTCTTTTTTACTAGAGGGGGTTGAGTAGGAAAGTGAATCGTAAATATTTGTAGACGGTACTCATGCTATTGTTGAGCCTTCTTTTGAATCATATTAAACTGTACCTATGCCAACTGAAGAAAACTGCTTTTCCATTGCTTTCTGAAAATGGTACCTCAACAAAGGATTGGTAAAGCAGTGTAGTAATATAGCTATGCGAGCCAGTATAACCTGAATGGGGATTTTAAACAATGGTGATGGGAAGTAAACACATTTTGCTTTGAGACATGTGTTCTATATGCTATTTATTAAATTGATATGATCATGCAATACTAACTGCCAGGTTTGTGCAATGTGTAATTGCCTCAGCAAATGTAATTCATGATTTGTAAGTATAGTGCAAGACAGCAGGCAGTAAGGACTAGTTTGAAAAACATTGAATTCTCAACTGAAGGCTATGAGCTCAGTTCCCAATACTGAGTCTGAACAAGTGACTTAATCAGCCACTGTTGTAACTAACTGTAGAAATACAGAAATGATTTTACTACAGTATACAAGTACAATTTGTTAACCACACTGAATAAAAGTGTTGGTTAAATCAGCAAAACATAAATGTGACACTGTTCATTGTTTATGATGAACCTCAGTTGTACATTGCTTACATATAGTCTACCTGTTACGTATTGTTTAGTATGCTGAAATGAGGTATTTTAAAGTCTTCTTAACCCCACTGCTATCTGTCTATTTGTAAAACATTTTAGTGCAAAATTAGAATAGATCCTTTGCATTTATTCATTAAGTTTTCTGACCAACCTATATAAATACCACATGGTGTCATGGAGCCAATGCCAGTGGAATCAGGTGCACAGCCAAAACAAACCCTGATCAGAGCACCAGTCTATCATACTATGCAACAAAGGCAAAATTAGTCATATCCCTTTTGTTGGATGCACTTTTTACCATCTACACTATAATACATATATGCCAATCACTTCCATATCTGTTTATTGCTTTCACAATAGAAGAAAACAAAAGTGGCTAGAGACTGCAATCTGTATTTTTTATGCATCCCCACTTAGTAATATTGGCGAAAATTTCCACTAATCAACAAAAGCAGACTTTAAAATTACATAATTGTTTAAAAATTGATTACAGCTTAACATGTATTGGTTTTACCCATTAAAGAAGTTTGTTAGTATTTCAACTATTTGCACCAGTACGATTGAGCTGGTGTACAGGTAATTATTAGCTCAAATAATGTATGAAAGCTTGAAGGGGAGTTAATTTATTTTTTTTAGTCTCTTCAAGTATTAAAAGGTACTTCAATGTTAAATCTGCAGTTCTAAACACTTACAGTATTTACCTTCCATTCACAGGGCCTCATACTCCAAATCTTTTCAATTTTGTGACATTCTTTGCAGAGCCTTTATTGTTTAATTTGATCTTTGCTTTAATATAAAGAAAACTTGTTATTATTCATTTTAAACCGAAAATGGTAATGCATGTAAAATAAGTGCCAAGATACAGTAGTGTACAGGAGGAAACAGCAAAATTAGGTAATGACTTAGAAATATTGGTCCTGGTTAATGTCCTGACTTTCACGAGTTCTTACAGAAGATTTAACTAAGAGCTTTCAAAAAACTTGACATTGATAAGGCATAATATAATCTGAAATGACTGATTTTACATTAGAGTATGACTTTTTGGGCTATATGCTTAATATCAATAAACACGTTGTATTTTATACAGCCCCTTAAAATTGCGCTTTACATGTTACAGTTTCTGCATAATCGTTTTTTTGTAATTGAAACTTTCTGCTGAATGAATGATAACCAGAACGAAAGATTATTAAGAATAGTAACTGATAAAAACAAGTGTTTGTGTGTGTGGGTGTGTAAACATTTTATAGTCAATCAATCAGTCATTTCCACAAAAAAGATCGTTTTAACAGAGTCTATAAATGTCGAATTTTGTTTTAAGACTAATTATAAATCACCTCAACCCCAAATTTCTTATGAGCGCTGTTTTTACAACACAACACAAAGCAGTGTTTCTTTTCCAGATTTTATCTTTGAACGTTTGAACACATATGCTATTTGAATAACTGTGCCAGTAGGTAATTAAAGATGCCGATAGCCGATTTGAAATTAGAAAACGTGTAATGTAGACTAATATTGTTACTTTCTTGACTCTTCAATATTCTTTTACATTTAACACTAAAAATAAAAAATGTTAAAGAAAGAAAGGAAAGGAAAGGAATCAGATAGACAGATTTGTATTTGTTCCCAGGGGCAAATTTGGCTTTTTACAGAAGCTCCTTTATATAAAATACATAGATAAATATAATAAACAAACAAATAAATATCCGAAACAAACAAGACTGCACGTTGCTTATGAATGCTTAAATATTGTATATGCATCAATTGTTACTACAGTGAAAAGCATTTTTTTTTTACATGTATTTCTTGTCCACGATGCACGGTTTTCATGTTTATGAAAATGGGCGATATTATCCTTTATCTGCAGAGCTCGTTTTCATATGGTTTTTACGTACCTCTGGCCGCTTTAATCTGACTTCCTTGCTCAGTCTCTAACTGATTTTGCGCTTGTGGGTGTGTTGATCTCGCCTCTGCCATGCGCACACCTCCTTGCTAGAGGGGAGTGACAGTAACACCAATAATGAAAGCCGTTCATCAATGACCAGAGGGCCTATAAAAGGAAGTTTTAAGTGACTTTTACTAATCTCAGAGCCATCTCACACCATAAGCTATATACTGTTCACGTCTTTACCGGAATCAAGATTCTAATTAAAACAAGATCATTCGTAACTTTTGGTAAGTTAATATGCATATTAAGATATAACATATAAGTACTGTATACTGCAGGTTTAGTTTAATGGCAGAATACCATTGGTTATATTTTGCAGTAATATGTTTAATTCGTTTTACGCTTTTGTTGTTTGTATTTGCGTTTTATTTTTGAAAGTGAAAGATGTATTTTTTTCTTTCATAGAAATAATGTTTCTAATACAGATCTCTTACAAAAATATAAACTGCAATGATGCTTTATCAAGCTGATTGATTACTTTTTGTTGATACTCAATAGGCTATGAAAATGATTTCCATAAGATATCTTCTGAAGCCAGCGCTGCTACTTTTCCTCCTTGTATTGTGCTATATTTTTCAGCTGGAAGGGAGACCAGTGAGGTAAATTTTGCAGTTGGCAGTGACAGTTACTAATTCAAGCATTAAGATTATTGTCTATTTAAGCAGTGATTCTCTTGTTAATATTAATGCTTGTTTACATTTGGAATGCTTCCTAGCTATTTTTCATATACTGTACATGTACGTACATAATATAATGTAATCACCAATAAAAATATTTATTTCTTTTGCAGGAGATCAATAAGTGAAATGCAGCTGATGCACAATCTGGGAGAACACAGACATGCTCAACAGAGGGAAGAATGGCTTGAGACAAAACTGAAAGATATCCATACAGCTTTGCTAAAAAATACTGTAGAAAAAGGAAGAGCTGGATGAGATAAATGGTGAAGACTATCATACCTTTGAAATGGAAACAAAAACACAATTAAATAATTAGAATTGCAAAATTAGTGATCTACATTCACTCTTAAAAATAACGGGGCTTTAATGGCACTTTGCGTGGTTCCTTGGAGCCATTGCTAAACAAAGAACCATTTAATTCAGGGAAGGGTTATTTAGATATCAAACTGGTTCTTTGGGATTTGAAAAGGTCCCTAATATGTGGAAAAAAAGATTTTTTTTTAAATGCTGAATAGCCTGAAACCTGTGTTATTTATTATATGCAGCAAAAGTCCTAGTAAAATCAGGAACTCGCTTATTTATTGAATAATCTATTTATGTCTATTTATTGAACCTGTTAATGAGTCTAAATAAATAAAAGTTCTTTCTGGAACCTTCATGTTTCTGGTTCTTTTGGGAACCAGTGGAATCTCTCTGAAGAACCACTTTGGCACCTTTATTTTTAAGAGTGTTGAACAAGTCTCTGGTATATGACTAAATTCCTGCACTTGATAGCACTGCATATAATTTACAAACCTCAATGTAATGTTCAGTGAGCGTCTTGCTTCGTACTTACTGTAAGTTGAAGTAAACTAATACAAAATCATCATTTAACTTTTCTGAAGATATTTATTCAGCATTGCAAATATCAATTCTTTTATAAAGTGCTTTTTTGATAATTTTTATAACTGTCATTATTTCACAATTCATAATTATTTTAAATGCATTAGTTTTTATACTTTTGGAATTATTTATTATTAAAAAATTTAAGCAATTATTTTTATATGGATACATATAAATATCAATAAAATGCTTAAGAGCTGTCTCAGCACTACAACCATAGAAGAAATATGATAAGGTGTACATATTTTAAAATCAATTGCTTTGTTAATTGTTACACAGTAATATGATATGCCTCCCATATTGTAACTTTGTACATTAAAATATTTTAGAAGAAAGCTCCAAAAGATCATTCATATGAATTTTGATGCTTTTTCATATTTAGTAACCCAAAAGAAATACTAATTGTACATGATTTTCTTAGCTGTTCCATGCTTTGCTGTTTGAACACTATTTCTTTGTTTGTATTCATGATTTATAGAAATATTTGGAAATTAATAATTGCAACCTAGGTGCTATGCTATACACTGTAAATATTTTGATAGAGTTACCTGGGTTATTGCTTTTCAGTAGACAGATATACAAGAAGGGTGTACATTTTATATTTATTTTTATAACCCTTTATTTTAATATCATTTTGAGGACTGTCCATTGTATAATTTTTTTGTCACTGTTATTTATTCTTAAATTGAATTTTAAAAGAAAGAAAACGCTATGACTATCAAGGCAAAGACAAGTCCAGGTTACATTCACATACTTAAATGCAGTATTTTGAAATAATGTAATAGTATATGCTGGCTCAGAAAATGAATGGATGACAGAAATGGAAAATGCCATATATATGAGCTCAACAAAAAAGGGAAGAAACCAACCTTTGGCTTTCCGAATCACCATTTAAAATTAAAATCAACATTCTCCAAAGATTCAAGTGCCTCTCCTGAGATTGTGGTGTGTAGGTTTTTTATTAGACATTTTAAGACTCTTTTGCTATTTCTTCATTACTGTAATAAGAAAAAGGAATACAATTTGTATGAACCACGTGTTTTATGCCATTTGGACTACAAAGCATCCAGCTGATAGGTGTGTATGTTATTGTATACAGTAAGGGATGTACAGTTGTTTACCCTTTATTCTAAAGTTTGGATCAATTCAGACTATGCATACCAGTAAGCGTGTCTCAACTACGAAAAATGTGGTGTGGATTTTCAGTATAGATACTACATATGCAGGTTAATGGATCTTTGCAAATAGTGCACGATGAGTAAAAATTCCATTGAAAACTTATGATATGCCTGATATAATGTATGAGCAATTTTCAGTTAAAACTCGTAAAATTAGACAGCGAAAATGTCATTAATCTGATATAGGTCCTTGTTATTTGATTAACGATACTGTTTAACAAGTACAGTGCAGCATTTTATTTAAGTTCAGTTATTATTATTATTATTATTATTATTACTATTACTATTACTACGCGCTCTTAATGTTTCTAGTAGTTTAAGAGACATCAACATACCTGGAAGTGAGCGTTAAAACGGTTTGCTATGTCGGTATGCTTCTCAACTACTTAATAAGTATTTTAACAAATTTGTCATTCCTACGTTTAATTCCTGTGTCTAATACCAGCAGTTTCCTCCTACAGCACCCCTGCAGCATTTTTTTTTAAATCGTGGTTTCCTGGTCTCTGTGGCAACTGTATATGACATCTCGCGAGCATTTAATCCACCCTCGCGTGAATTGGAGACAGGGCCCAAACGAGGTTGGGTTTCTCAAACAAGATGGCGGGTCGGTTATGTTAGCATTTGAAGTATTTTAAATTTTCTCTATTTTCTGATGTTACTGAAACAAAAAATTCTCATTTGTGGGTTTCAGCCAATGACACGATAGTTCAATGCGCTCTAAGTCGAAGCCGGTAAGAGTTTTTATTATTTGTTCACACTTAGGCATCGGTAGATTGTGAAACACTTGGTTATGCGTAAAGTTCAACTGTTTCTAATTGATGACTGTTGTTTAGATTGATTTTAATAATTATGTGTAAATCTTGCGTATAGATATATTTGGGAGCTCATTTTGAGGTCACTTTGTTAAATATAAATTAATGGCATTTCATTTGGATCTTTTTAATACATCTGTATTGCAATGGATAACTGAGAAATTTTAAGAAATCCTAATGCTTTTTAACTCTTTGTATATTTTTGTAATCATTGGGTAACATGACGGAGAAGCATATTTAAAAGATCCTACAGTGATTAGATTTTATGCTATGAATAGCCAGGTGGCAGTTAATGTGGCCTAGGCTTAGTTTACTCCCATTTATGGTGTTGTATGTAAAGAATGGCTGTTGTTTGACAAGATTGAGTTTATGATCACATTGTTTAATGACATGCGATGTGTGCCACATAACTGTTACTCAATCGAATGGATGTAATCTCAGAATGGAGAAAAGCGGAGTACGTAATACCTGTTGCATGTCGTTTACATCTGTGTTTTCGGACTGCGTGTTGGTACAATTTGTAGCTGATGACAGCAAGCTGGATCACTCTGTTCAGGAGCAGAAAACTGACATAAATAAACCGATCGAGTTACACTAGTGAGGTTTTGGTTTAACGTCCTTTTATGAATTTCGCAATAGAGGTAAAAGCCTCGAGTACGTGGTTGAACTGGACGTCTTTTACTTGAGTCAGTATTTCCATACTCGTATGTTTTGTTGCTGCTTTCCAGGCGAATGTGTATCGTTTATAAGGGTGAGCAAAGTTTTTCTTTTTGCTGTTATGTAAAACTAGCGTCAGTTATAGTGCCGTCGATTAATCGGGTGTGTCAGCTGTAGTATGTAACTAAGTGCTTTCATAAGATTTGAAGTTTTTTTTTTATAAATATACAACTAGTGCTGGAATTATTGGCAGACTGTGTGGTGTAACGTTTGAGGCTTTGAACCTGCGACTTTAAACCCAGAAGTTGTGGGGTCAAATCCTAGTACTGAAACTATGTGGCCAATTGGAAGATCAAAAGAAATGTAACCAGTTGTATCTCTAATGTTGCAAGTCGCCTTGGATAAAGGTGTCAGTTAAGTGGTAATAATATTATAAGGTCTTTGAAGCTGCTTACTGTTGAACATGCTATAGACTATTACACATTCTGCATTAGATCAATTCTGGCTTTTTCTGTTTTTGTTGTGATTTGGCTTTTGTTGATGGTCACTGCAAAACACAATTTTACAGGAAAGGGTTCTTTTGAATTCAAACGGGTAACCAGTAGGAATATTGTGAAATTTGAGTATACACTGTAATGAACCGGCATAGTGGAGTAAAGAAACTTAACACAGTGTAAAGATTTATTGGAGTTTGAGCCAATGGCCCATGTATTAAATATCAAAATACTGGAAGAACTGTAATGGGCTGAGAACTGTTTACATCAAGTCGTTATTCTCTGTTAGATGGTGGAAGATTACCATTTTGAAGCTTCAATATTTAATCCTTGGCTGCCAGTCCAGCACACCGCCCTTCTTCATTCATCTGTCTGCTCTATTGGCGCTATTTGCCTTGTCCATTATTGACTTCAGCTGCTTGATTCATTTGCATAGATCACCTTCTCAGTGAGAGCATAACATACAGTTGTCTGCTAATTTTCCTTTGTTTTTTAGTCACCAATTTTTAATCAAATCTGTCAAAGCATTTTTGAGGTTTTGGGCTTTTTTTAGTGGGGTGATCGGGGGCTTATGTGTTTATTTCTAAATACTGACACATCACTATGTTTTCTTACTGGATATCTACTGGCCTAGATGTACCATACTGTGAATTTGTCAATTTTTTAACTAAATGGGAAAGTGTTTTTGTTGATTAGTCACTGAATGAGTCGGTCAACTTTGCACTATATATAATAAATAGATGCACATTCAGCATAATGGATGTTAAATTTAGAACTTGTATCTGGCAATTTTACACAAATTACATCTCTTCTAGAAATATTCTAATAAAATGTAACATTTTTAAAGTACTAGGAGACTGGAGGAGATAAGCATTTTAACAGTTAATTTTATAGTGCACAGTTCTATACCTGACAGCTTAACAGACCAGGAAAAATTTCTGTTGGTACAGAAAGTCAAGTACAGAGTATTCAACACATGCCAGAGGATGAGTGACAAAATTGTAGGAAGAAGCAAAAAATCCAAATTCAGCGGAAAATAAATTCTTTTGCTTAAAAAAGAAAAAAAAAATAACGGTTAGCCACTCATCCACTAGGCCTTTTTAATAAATGCACATTTCTGGCAGGGATTCAAGACTGTAATGCTGATGAATGGGAAAAATGGAACAGGTCCAACGTAAGGAACAATTTGTTGTGACCTTGCTTCTTCCATCCTGTATGATGTTATATCCCATAAGTAGAACTTACTTGCCCCTTTCCCCCACCGACCCCAAGAAAAAAATCTTCAAAAAGATTATTAAAATATCCTCTTCACTGAAGGCATAAAATATGAACAATGGCAATGCATGTGACTGTAGCAAAGTGCTAAAACATTGTTTCATCGCACATTAGTGCAGTCATTGTTACTGAGTGCAACATTAAACTATTTAAATACCCATATTTTAAATTGGAGTTGTTTATTAAGAAAATAATTGGTTTAACTGTGTGTGTCTGCCACTGTGTCTGTTTAATGTTTGCAGGCTGGGGGAACAAAGCAGTGTATGAGACTGGTTATCTGTTATTTTCTTTGGTACTGGTTTGCTACTAGTACTGAGACCAGAAAATTGGTATTGATTAGTCAAAATTCAGACTGGCTAATTGCTCCTTTATGTTTCTTCATCATCTTGGACAGGTTTAAGGGTAGAGACCTGGGGCCTTATTTATTAAACTTTATTTGGGTTCGAGCATGAAAATTCACACACGCCAAAAAAATAGTAAATGCATATGCCAAAAAAAAATCAGCTTCATAAAACCCGGAGTACTCGCATTTCAACACAATTTACCATTTACTGGTCATAATCATTTGCATAAGTGAATGTACCTTGAACACCGCTCTGAAACATCCATTCATAGAGCATGCAAATCAGCCTAGTACATGTGTAATCATGATGAAGAATAGATTTGCTGGTAGCACATTCCCTCTTGACGTGTTGAGACCCCGCCTCCTGCATTTAAGAGTATCTTGCTGTGCTCTGCAACTGAATGCAAAATATCAATATTCTGGTGCCTCTCTCCTCTGTGCTCTCAGGATCAGGGAAAGGTGTAAGGACCATTTTGAGCAGGTAGCCACTTCCATTTGGTACTTGTAAGTACGTGATTGCTGTTACAGTGGATAGTACAGGTCACATGAAACCCTGCAGGTTCAGCCATTTGCCACATGTGGCACTGTCACATCTGTCAAAGTTACTTTACCTCAAAATAAATTAATCATGGGTTGACCCAAACATCTGAGACATGATACTTGCCAGTAACATCTTGGATGACCTGTGCATTAATGGAATGTAACTGGTTATGTTTAACAAAGGCAGATTCATTCTCATTAATTGCAATATGAGTTTTTGCTTTAAATTTCCTTTTTATGTTTGTAGAGCATTTTCTTTTTGTAAATACCCTCAAACTATATGAACACTGGATATTGTCTCACTAGTTGTTTAATGGCTTCAGGCACAGTGGGCATGATGAAGTGAAGCTTGCCTGAGATATTACTCTCCTGTCGGCCGCTTCTCTGAGAAGTGACAACGGGTATCTGATATAAACTGACCAAAGTTCTTTGGTGCAAATTACATAGCACTGGACCTCTTTAAAGGCAACTTAAATACAGTCCTTAGATCTTTCTTTTTTTGAGGTGTAATGTTTGCCATGCCCAATCGCATTATAGTGATATGATTATGCGTGTGAGTTGTCATTTAGCAAGGTGGTTCCTAAAATTTTTTTTTTTTTTTTTCTCATGACTAATTTTTGTCATTTTTTTTGTGTTTTCGTAACCCAGACTCCCCACTGTTCATCATTCAACCCCCAACTTGGAAAAGCACCACCATCTTCATCTCTAGTGGTTGGTTGTTTCCCCTTGGATGATTGTGGCTGTGGGTTGTAGCGGAACAATGGTGTTTGCTCAATTTGCCCACAGTGACCCATTTATTGCAAGACACTCCATAAACTGTATGTGACAATTTCCCATGGAATACTATTGTGATTCATTACTCTACGCTACCCAAATTCAGACAACACCTATAGTTTAAGAACCTATCATTTAGCTGGTCTGGCTACATTTCCCTACTTGGTCAAGGATTTCTTTGTTTCCCCATTTCCCTGAAATGTGTACACAGGAGTCAGAGTTGCTATAAATAATACTCCTGTTCTACCATCAAGTTTTTTTTTATAAATTTTGACTTTTATAACTGTTGCTTGCACACACAAGAGGCTCGGAATTTGCGCACATGAACTTTATAAATAGAGCCCCTGGTCTTTCTGTCATGCGTTGTTTAGATTCATTCTCTCCTGTATCTCCCCATTCACAGGACATCACTTCTCTGGGCGTTCTCCATTTTTCACTGTGTCTCCTAAACACAAAAACGTTTTTCCCATTTTATGTGACTTCACAGAAGATCTTTACGCTGTTTTTCCTTACTGGCCATATCAAAATCCAGTCGATCAGTCACATTCAAAGTCTTTTCAAACAAGGTTTTATGTTCTGCCTCAGTAACATCTTACTCATTGTAAATGAATCGAACGCACAGAGTTTGTTATAGCTTTTCCTTTCAATTTTGTTAGGCACCTTTAGAGGATGGGGAGCTTCCATAATGTATTACCAGGAACCTCTCTGTCTTATTACAGGCAGTTTTCTTGAGCAACATTTTGCTTAAGAGGTAATGTGTTGTTTTTCTTACATGTTAACCTTGCATCTTTTAATAACTGAGCGTAATTCTTAGTTATTTTCTGCTCCACATCATACTTTTTTATTACAACTGTGGATTTTAAAACAAGTGATTTCGGAAAGTTTGGTCCAACTAATTCCAGATGTTAATTGGTCTAGCTGTTATTTACTAGTGTCTACTATTACGTATATTAAAATCTTTTTTGTTCTCCGTTTTAATAGCGTTTTAGTAGACATAGGTAATGTTGTTAATGTTGCTTGTTTCTTTTTTTTCAGATATTTTGGTTGTTTAGCCTGCTCCATTGTAATTACACTAAAAGTTGTGTTTATAACAAAAGAATGTATTTTGTTGCTCTAAAAAGAAAACTGCAACTCAACAATTGATGTCTGAAATCCAAGCTGCTGTTTTTTACTTACCAAAGTGGAGCAGAAAAGAATAATGAGTTAAAGGAGGAGGTTATTTAGAAGTGACAATCAATAATTGTATTCAAAGGGTGGTACCTTGCAAAAAGCAGATGTGTGTATGAGAATGAAATTCTGAATAAGAACCTTAGGTGTCCTATTGTGTGATAACTAGGAAGCATTAGCTTAAGTAAGTTTCAAAACAAGTCGATATTTCTGTACCTGTGGCTAATCTACCACAGTAACAAAATCAGTTGCTTCACATGTTCACTACAAGATAAAACTGATTTAGTTAGTATTTTAAAACTTTTCCCTTTGTCCATATATTCATGTAGCTCTGCTCAACATTCTTTGAAGAACGAGACACCACTCTGTATTGAACCAACATATAATGATTTAATGGAGGCACATAACGGAAGAGACGTACGGTTAGCAGTGCTGCTGAAACCACTTACTTCATTGCTAAAAACAACCCAGCAAACACTAAATATCTGTCACTTTGAGTTTTGTAATCCAAAATGTTCTTGAGTATAAATAAATTTAACAAATATAGTGAAAGCACTTCAGATGTGTAATTGAATGGTATGCAGTGTCCAGTTGTGAACAGATATGGCAGTTATGGTCAGACCAGTTCTAGGGCTGAAACAAACAGACAACATAGATTATGAAAGGTCATCATCAAAAATAATTTTTATGTGTATGTATGTACTTTGTGCATATTGAAATTGGTTTGCATTGTAATACTCAAGTAATTGGGATTGGGTGACAGGACTTTGAGACAAATGTTTGCCAGCAGCAGAGTAGTGTTGGATCAGTACTAAATTGGCTACAGGTTTTCATTCTAACCATTTTCTTCATTTGTGATTAGTTTTTGCCACTAATTAACCATTTAATTTATTTGTTATTTAAGACTCAGACCCATGAAATCAGGGCTGAGTAACATCTGTCCTGGAGGGCTGCAGTGGCTTCAGATCTTTGTTCCAACCCACTTGCTTCATGAGAAATCATTCAGTGCTAATGAAACACTTACTGCTCAAGGTACATTTTTCTTAATCATTTTAGTTGTCTTGTTTGTTAAGATTCAGAACCCATAATTGCTTATTTTAGTCTTCAACAGCTGTATTCACTGTTTTAACTGGTCCTTATTAGCAATATGATAGAAATGACATAGGAAACAGCAGTTCTAACCTGTCTCCATTTCCACTTGTATGTATTCATCATTTACTACTTGGTTTGATACATGTTACCACAACCACCATGCAACGAAGCAGCTCGGGATCCTTGTTGGCAAAGGCAGACCTGTGGTCCAGTCCCACCCACCGGAAATGACCCTCTGTCTGCCGCAGCTAGGTGTTACGTGAGCGTCCCCTTGATCTGGTCCAGCCTCTCGTGTCCTCAACAATAAGGATCCTGCAAGCCAGATCACCCTCGGGGGAATTGCGCCACATGGCCGTAATGCTGTAACTGATGCTCCCTCACAATGCAAGTAATGTGACTCATTCAGGACTCCATGAGCAGTCGCTTATTTGACACAAAGTCAAACCAGCAGTATCCAAGGATTCTCCAAAGAGACACAGTACCAAAAGAGTCCAGTCTTCATCTCGGGTCACTGGATAGCGTCCATGTCTCGCAACCATATAGCAAGACTGGAAGCACCAGGACTCTAAAGACATGGACTTTCGTCCTTCTGCATAGATATTGAGAGCACCACACACCCCTTTCCATCGACCCCATGCTCTCCCTATCCATCTACTGACTTCATAGGAGTCACTTGAGACATGAATGTCACTACCAAGGTAAGCTGATATAATATAGTTAAAACACTAGCAAGCCATGAAATGGAAAAAAAAATCTGTTACTGATGAGGCTTGACTTCTAATTAAACAAATTGATTGGAACAAAAACCCGCAGCCACTGTGGCCATCCAGAGTTGGAGTTGGCCTCCCTTGCCCTGTGTCATCGTGCACTATAGCATGCGCACATCCATAGCCCGTATCCAAATGTACAGCAACAGCAGACAACATAATCCATCGGTCTTCTATGTTGAAGGTATTCACCATGCTGATGTGGGCTTGTGTGTGTGATGTTGGTGGGGTCGACTGTATTGAGCTCCATTGGTTATGCTTGTTCTTTCCGTTTTAAACTTTTCTACCCATTCATTAAGTTTTTGTTGAATCAAGGTGTTTATACTCCTGTACAAGGCAAACATTCTTTGGTGAATTTCAGCAGGTTTCACCCCTTGTGCCCAAAGAAATCTCACTATGGCGTATTGCTCAACAGTGGTAATCCTGCAGCGGAGCATCCATGTTCTTTTGAACTTGACTTGAACTGGGCTAATGGTAGAGCGCTGTGCTGTGTGTGTGTTCCAAATACCCATACCCATCGCAAGCGTGTTGTATTGTATCAGCATCTGCTGCGCTTACAGTGTGAATTTTCTGATTGCCTTTACTTCTTGATTTACCCTCATGTTATTTACTGAAGAGTTTGAAAAGCAAGATGAAAAAAGATACTTTAGCAAACAGCTGACAAACAGGTTGTGCAAGCAACTTGAGTGCCTTCCCAGTTATGCTCCGAGGAGGTATTAGCTGAAATCTTTTCCACAAGCATATACGGGTGCCGGTCATAAAGTTAGAATATCATGACAAAGTTGGATTTATTTCAGTAATTCCATTCAAAAAGTGAAACTTGTATATTCGATTCATTCATTACACACAGACTGATGTATTTCAAATGTTTATTTCTTTTAATTTTGATGATTCTAACTGACAACTAATGAAAGACCCAAATTCAGTTGCTCGGAAAATTAGAATATAAATTTATACCAATGCCAAAAAATGGATTTTTAGAAATGTTGGCCAACTGAAAGATATTAACATGAAAAGTATGAGCATGTACAGCACTCAATATTTAGTTGGGGCTCCTTTGGCCTGGATTACTGCAGCAATGCGGCGTGGCATGGAGTCGATCAGTCTGTGGCACTGCTCAGGTGTTATGAGAGCCCATGTTGCTCTGATAGTGGCCTTCAGCTCTTCTGAATTGTTGGGTCTGGCGTATTGCATCTTCCTCTTCACAATACCCCATAGATTTTCTATGGGGTTAAGGTCAGGCGAGTTTGCTGGCCAATCAAGAACAGGTATCCCATAGTCCTTAAACCAGGTACTGGTAGCTTTGGCACTTTGTGCAGGTGCCAGGTCCTGTTAGAAAATGAAATCTGCATCTCCATAAAGTTCGTCAGCAGCAGGAGGCATGAAGTGCGCTAAAACTTTATGGTAGACGGCTGCGTTGACCTTGGACCTCAGAAAACACAATGGACCAACACCAGAAGATGACAAACCAAACCATCACTGACTGTGGAAACTTTACACTGTGTTTTATCTTGGTAGAGTAATATATATATTGCTCTACTGTCTCCTATTGTATTATTAATATGTAGCCTTAGAATACCTAATCTCACAGACTTACCACTGTATATATAACTTATCCCCACCTTCCCTTCTATATCTATAACCTCAGGCAATTAGATGTAGTAAAAAGACAAGCAGGAGTTAAGTTACACATAAAATAATGTATTACTGATAATATTCATAAATAATAACAAAATGCAAAGTACATTTGAATATTGGCAACCATACAACCTGATAAAATGGTGATGTGTAATTCAGGTGGCACACAGACTTGCAGTTACTTAAAATGTCTCTAGTTAAGGCATCGTTGGTGCTCAGCTTTCAGCCACATGTCTGTTCAATATGGCTGCTGAGCTGTGCTCTTCATTGTGTTGTCTTCATCATCACAGGTTAGCAAGAGAGATGCTTCTTTCATCATATGTTGGTGAGAGAGAGAGATGCTTCTTCATATGTGGGTCAGTCAGAGAGAGAGAATGTGGTTGAGCAAGCGAATTTATAGGTTTTCTGTCCAACTCCCTACAGCGAATAGGACATCATGGTATTTGAAGGCGTCTGAGACAAGCCAATTCCAAACAGCCATACCTCAGACCAATGGGTGAAATAGAACATCTTATCTCCTGCCCCCCAAGACCATATATTACACTAACCTGGCTTTGTGTGGGGGATGGGAGAAAAGAAATACTCATCAAACTGGTTTAAGACACATCCCCAAATCCTGTCGTAAAATTAGAAAGAAAAGTCGTAAAAAGGTTGGGGGGGCAAGCACGAATACCTCTCACCACTTGGTTTGCCTAAATTACAAATAAAGACATACAAAACATTTATCAAATTATGCAAAATCTCACATCACAACACACTGGACCTCAAGCAACGTGGATTCTGTGCCTCTCCTCTCTTCCTCCAGACTCTGGGACCTTGATTTCCAAAGGAAATGCAAAATTTACTTTCATCAGAGAACATAACTTTGGACCACACAGCAGCAGTCCAGTCGAGACGCTTCTGACGCTGTCTCTTGTTCAAGAGTGGCTTGACACAAGGAATGCGACAGCTGAAACCTATGTCTTGCATATGTCTGTGCGTGGTGGTTCTTGAAGCACTGACTCCAGCTGCAGTCCACTCTTTGTGAATCTCCCCCACAGTTTTGAATGGGTTTTGTTTCACAATCTTCTCCAGGGTGCGATTATCCCTATTGCTTGTACACTTTTTTTCTACGACATCTTGTCCTTCCCTTCACCTCTCTATTAATGTGCTTGGACACAGAGCTCTGTGAACAGCCAGCCTCTTTAGCAATGACCTTTTGTGCAAGGTGTCAATGGTCATCTTTTGGACAACTGTCAAGTCAGCAGTCTTCCCCATGATTGTGTAGCCTACAGAACTAGACTGAGAGACCATTTAAAGGCTTTTGCAGGTGTTTGAAGTTAATTAGCTGATTAGAGTGTGGCACCAGGTGTCTTTAATATTGAACCTTTTCACAATATTCTAATTTTCTGAGATACTGAATTTGGGACTTTCATTAGTTGTCAGTTATAATCATCAAAATTTTAAAAGAAATAAACATTTGAAATACACCAGTCTGTGTGTAATGAATGACTCTAATATACAAGTTTCACTTATGAATGGAATTACTGAAATAAATCAACTTTGTCATGATATTCTAATTTTATGACCGGCACTTTTAAACCCCTCCCCCTCCATTTGTTGTTGCAACAGAGGAAAATTCACACATTTGCCAGAAATAAGTTAAACATACAAGTTTGAATATTTCATCACATGTGAAAACTTCATTTAAACTTGCATTTGTAACAATAAGTGGACCATAAAAAGCAGTCTCAGCCAATCACAAATATAGCCTGGTGCAGTTTATACTCAGGGCAGTTAACTATCCTATATACAACTTCCATCTGCAAAGTTTGGTGCAGCAGAGGTACCTGTGGGTTTTCACTTTTGGGAAGTGGATGCTATCCAAAATAGGTTATAATCTCTCTTTTCCCCATTTCACTGTGTTTTCCTGTACATCTTCTGCACTGTTATTATCATTGTCATGTCGTTCTAAGTCGGATCCCAGTGGTGAGTTTAGTAAAGACACTTGTCTTTTCTCCTCCTTAGGATTAACTGAGTTTTTGATTTCAGTTTTGAGCTGGTGCTGCTTCTCCACCTCCCTCGTTCCCTTTGCTTCTATTTCAAGGTTTTGTGCTTTCAACTGCACTTTTAGTCCTTCTGGAGACAAAGTTGAGCTTATGAAATCAGGGGTCAAGAGACCCAGCAATTACATTGACGTTTGCAGCATCACCTCTGTAGCTCATCTCCAGCTCCCATCTCTTGTGAAACAGTTATCTTGAATGCCTCCTCAGGAATGGTGTCAAAGGTTGCATTCTGTGTGGATTTGAGGAGTCCTTTGAGTTCCAGTAAAGCAGACATTGTAATATACAGTGGTGTGAAAAACTATTTGCCCCCTTCCTAATTTCTTATTCTTTTGCATGTTTGTCACACAAAATATTTCTGATCATCAAACACATTTAACCATTAGTCAAATATAACACAAGTAAACACAAAATGCAGTTTTTAAATGATGGTTTTTATTATTTAGGAGAAAAAATCCAAACCTACATGGCCCTGTGTGAAAAAGTAATTGCCCCCTTGTTAAAAAATAACCTAACTGTAGTGTATCACACCTGAGTTCAATTTCCGTAGCCACCCCCAGGCCTGATTACTGCCACACCTGTTTCAGTCAAGAAATCACTTAAATAGGAGCTGCCTGATACAGAGAAGTAGACCAAATGCACCTCAAAAGCTAGACATCATGCCAAGATCCAAAGAAATTCAGGAACAAATGGGAACAGAAGTAATTGAGATCTATCAGTCTGGTAAAGGTTATAAAGCCATTTCTAAAGCTTTGGGACTCCAGTGAACCACAGTGAGAGCCATTATCCACAAATGGCAAAAACATGGAACAGTGGTGAACCTTCCCAGGAGTGGCCGGCCGACCAAAATTACCCCAAGAGCGCAGAGATGACTCATCCGAGAGGTCACAAAAGACCCCAGGACAACGTCTAAAGAACTGCAGGCCTCGCTTGCCTCAATTAAGGTCAGTGTTCATGACTCCACCATAAGAAAGAGACTGGGCAAAAACGGCCTGCATGGCAGATTTCCAAGATGCAAACCACTGTTAAGCAAACAGAACATTCGGGCTCGTCTCAATTTTGCTAAGAAACATCTCAATGATTGCCAAGACTTTTGGGAAAATACCTTGTGGACTGATGAGACAGAAGTTGAACTTTTTGGAAGGCAAATGTCCGTTACATCTGACGTAAAAGGAACACAGCATTTTAGAAAAAGAACATCATACCAACAGTAAAATATGGTGGTGGTAGTGTGATGGTCTGGGGTTGCTTTGCTGCTTCAGGACCTGGAAGGCTTGCTGTGATAGATGTAACCATGAATTCTACTGTCTACCAAAAAATCCTGAAGGAGAATGTCTGGCCATCTGTTCGTCAACTGAAGCTGAAGCGATCTAAGGTGCTGCAACAGGACAATGACCCAAAACACACCATAAAATCCACCTCTGAATGGCTGAAGAAAAACAAAATGAAGACTTTGGAGTGGCCTAGTCAAAGTCCTGACCTGAATCCAATTGAGATGCTATGGCATGACTTTAAAAAGGCGGTTCATGCTAGAAAACCCTCAAATAAAGCTGAATTACAACAATTCTGCAAAGATGAGTGGGCCAAAATTCCTCCGGAGCGCTGTAAAAGACTCATTGCAAGTTATCGCAAACGCTTGATTGCAGTTATTGCTGCTAAGGGTGGCCCAACCAGTTATTAGGTTCAGGGGGCAATTACTTTTTCACACAGGGCCATGTAGGTTTGGAATTTTTTTTCTCCCTAAATAATAAAAAATATCATTTAAAAACTGCATTTTGTGTTTACTTGTGTTATATTTGACTAATTGTTAAATGTGTTCGATGATCAGAAACATTTTGTGTGACAAACATGCAAAAGAATAAGAAATCAGGAAGGGGGCAAATAGTTTTTCACACCACTGTATGATTCACCTCTCAGATATAATCGAACTGTTTAACAGCTTTTTATTACACATTTTATTTAAGTTGCCCTCACTTGCCTCTTCCAGTGAGTGGAGTGGGTAAATATGCATGCCGATTTACTTGTTTACTCTTACGAAGGAGTAGCCTTGAATACAGTGATGGAAGTATTGGCATAAGTTGCCGTTATGTCGTCTTTTTTTTTTTTTGGAGTAACCAAGCGCTAATTCCATAATAGTCTGAACAGAAAAAAGAAGCTTCCCGTTCATGAAAAATGATTAAAGAAAACTCCTTTGCAAAATACTCAAACTAAAAAGTAAAAAAATTAAATCTATATATATTTTTAAGTGAAATGTTTTTATTTACTTTAGTTATAAATGCACTAAAAAGCCAAAAAAAAAAAAATTTCTTTAACCACAGTTTTTGTGGTTTATATGTGACCAAATAAAATTGTGGGGCGCACATAAATGAATTCATTCAATCATTTAATTAAATAGCTATTTTCATCATAAAATTAAAAAAACATTGTAATTCCCCACCATACTGAACAAGTTTAAAAAATTGTTTAAAAGGTGCTATATAAATAAAATTATTATTACTTTTATTATTACTACATTAGTTGATTAAAATTGTCCTTTGAAAAGAAACATCACAGTAGACCTACCCATTTTCAACCTAAAAAATAAGGCCAAGAGAAGTGCCTAAACTGGATTCAGCTTAAAAACTACATACACATAGGTTGTATGTGTGTGGATAGTATGATAGTAAAGCCATCTGACCTGACCTATACCATGATATATACCGTAACCAAGATAATTTTTGTGATATAAATTTTTGCTGAGCTCTTCTATTTGTACTTCAGTAATTCTCCCCATAAAGATCATCATTTAAATGCTATATAACAGACAGCTAGAAAAAAATGCATTAAAATGTCACAGGAACTAGACCTTTCTTTTTGTGTGAATGGCTTGAATTTTGCTAGAAGGGAAACACATTTTATTTCATTTTGCAAAGTGAAGTACTGTGTTTTGCTGCAAATTCAGTTCAGCCTGAATCACTAGTCGATAGTATGCCAGCTTTAAATTTGAGCAGGTCTGTACATTGTTGATGTGCTGTTGTGTAGTAATTCCCTAGTATTTGGATTGTGTAAGATGGTGAAAGAAAACTAAATGTAGGTTCTTTATATTTCTATTATTATACCCAGAATCTCCAGCTGTTTACATAAGTAGATGATAAAAAGTTCAGTGGCAAACAAAATTAGTTTAAGGTGGCATACCCTGTTTGGTTCCAATGAAATGCAGTGAGTTTTCAGTGTACTGTGTACATAAATGGAAGTTTCTGGGGAGTATATTACTTTAATCTATTGTGGTAGATAGGGGGCGCTCTCGCTCCCTTGAACCCCTGTCCACGACTCCAGAAACCAGGTAAAAGTCCTCAAGTTGACTTTATTTAATTGCCACAGTGTACTAAGCACCCTCCACTCCTCACTACTCATAAACAATACCAATAATAATAACAATAAACCATCCTACAGCTCCCAGACGCGTTGCCACCCTTCCACCCAGCTCAGCTCTCCGTCTGGGAGCTCTCATAGTCCTTTTATATTCCCTGACCCTGAAGTGTTCCTAATCCCCAGTCCATGTGATCCTCAATCACTTCCGGGTCAGGTAAAGGTTCTTTTCCTCAACCCGGAAGCCCGTCACTCTTTCCTTCCCTTTAAAATAACTATTCTGCTTTTGATGAGTTCGTCTTAATCTTGACATTATTTTTAAGTGGGGGTATTGGTATTGTGAAAATAGAGGTAGTTGTCTTTCTGTTTTTAAATTTATCCTTTTATGGTTGAAACAATAGATAGGAAGGTTCTACTATTCTAACAGATGAAGCATTTCATAGTTTTAAAACACTCTTGATTAAAGATGGATTTCTGTGTGCCCTGTAAATGTCACATTCCTTCTGGAGTTCACTTATATAAAGATGTTAAAGTATTGCTTTAAACATTTTTAAGCCATATTTAAATGAAGTGTGTGGGCTAATTTTACTTACCATGCTCTTTGTTATTAAATGCACGTGTAGAAATCTTTATCTGCTTTTGAGAAGAACATCAAATATTGATGAGGAATGTATGTTTTTTTATCATTAGGCTGTGAGTACAGCATAACAGGATTGTCACTGGAGATTATGTAATGGCAGGACGGCCTCATACATATGACAGCAACTCCAGTGATCCTGAAAACTGTGATCGAAGGTCTCATAATAGACCACGCAAATTTTACAAACATTCAAGGTAAGTAAAATTTGCTGGTTTTAAATAAGAACTCTGTAGAAGTGGAAATTTAAAATTGCCATTTTTTTTTTTTCTTTAAGCTGTGGCTAATATTTGCTCGCATTGCTTATGTGCATGGTGTATTTTTTCTGTTGACCAAGAGTCATTGATCAATTAATTTTATTGATCAAATAATTACTCTTCACAAACAAAGTACATCAGCAAGAATAGAAATTACGAAACCATTAAGGTGTTGTCTGATTTTCATAGTTTTCACCCAGTTCCGCTGAAATGGTGATGCTGATACTGGAAATGTATGCAAGGCTTTTTGACAGTGTTTTAAAATTTATTAGCATAAAGCCAATATTAAAAGATTAAAATGAAAAATTACCCAATTTAAACAAATTTTAAAGTAGCTCTAGAGCGAGTATAATAATGTAGGTAGAGCATAGTTCATTATTCAAAATACAGTACAGCTTGTAAGAATGTCACTCATTTGTTCACTATGCCTTATTTTTAAGCATTCTTTTTCATAGTTGCTACAGTCCCTTTAACTACTGCCAGATAACAAATTGCTTCATGTGAAAGCGTTGTTGTTGTTGTAGTAGTGGTAGTAGTAGTAATACATGTTATTTATATTGCAACACAATGTGTGTTTATGGGAGTTTTTGGCCATTTTTCCAGGAATGCATTTGTGAGGTCAGGCACTGATGTTGGACGAGAAGGACTGGAGCGCAGTCTCCGCTCTAGTTCATCCCAAATGTGTTTTGTCAGGTGGAGGTCAGGGCTCTGTGCAGTCCAGTCAAGTTGCTACACACCAGACTCACTTAGCCAGTTTTTTATAGACCTTGCTTTGTGCATTGGTGTTCAGTCATGTTGGAACAGGAAGGAGCCATCCCCAAACTGTTCCCACAGAGTTGGGGGCATGAAACTGTCCAAAATTCCTTTGTATGCTGAAGCATTAAGAGTTCTTTTCACTGGAACTAAGGGGCCAAGCCCAACCCCTGAAAAATAACCCCACACTATACTCCACCCTCCACCAAACTTTACACTTGGTACAGTGCAGTCAGGCAAGTACCGTTCTCCTGGCAACCACCAAACCCAGACTCATCCATCGGATTGCCAGAAAGAGAACCGTGATTCGTCACTCCAGAGGACATGTCTCCACTGCTGTAGAGTCCAGTTGTGGTGTGCTTTACACCACTGCGTCCAACGCTTTGGATTTCTCTTGTGATGTAAGGCTTGGATGCAGCTGCTCGGCAGTGGAAACCCATTCCATGAAGCTCTCTACACACTGTTCTTGAGCTAATCTGGAGGCCTCATGAAGTTTGGAGATCTGTAGCTATTGACTCTGCAGAAAGTTGCCGAAATTGTGCACCTCAGCACGCACTGTCCTTGCTATATGATTTTCCGTGGCCTACCACTTTGTGGCTGAGTTTGTGTTCGTAATTGGTTCCACTGTTTTATAATACCACCAACAGCTGACCGTCGAAGATTTAGTAGTGAGGAAATTTCACGAATGGATTTATTGCACAGGTGGCACGGTAGCATGCTTGAACTTGCTGAGCTCCTGAGAGCGACCCATTCTTTCACAAATGTTTGTAGAAGCAGTCTGCAGGCCTAGGTGCTATTTTATACACCTGTGGTCATGGAAGTGATTGGAAAACCTGGATTCAATGATTTGGAGGGGTGTCCCAATACTTTTCGCAATATAGTGTATATTATAAAAGCTTATTCCAATCATTCACTTTTTTTAATTTTCAAAATTGATTGCTATTTCGCATATGTATTACTTGCACCTTGTAATGTTGTTTGCATGTGTGCTTTTTCACTTCTGTAGACAAGTAGAAAGAGATCCAGCAAGGGTAATCTTATCCCAATTTAGTCTTTTAATAGCCTTCTGGATACAGACATGCATTATAGCAGAAAAAAGCAATGGTTAACTGTGTTATAGAACTTAGTGTTGCTCTCCTAACTTTTATGCACTCTTCATACTGGACTATGTATTTTTGAATTTTGAATGGCTGCATAAATGTTTGCATGAAGTAATTTAACAGTTTACGCGGGACACTTGTGACAACAAAATGTTTCAAATAAAAGGGCAATTCTGTTCTAGGTTTAACATTACTTCTCAGTTTTTCTGGAAGTTGTATACAGAAAATAAATCTATGCACATTTAAAACAATTAAATGTTAATGTTTGGTATCGGACTTTAGCACATCTATGATAGACTGAAGGACTAGTGCTCTGTCCAGTGTTTGTTCTTGCCTTGCTAGCTGGGATAGGCTCCAACAAAACTATGACCTTGGTCTGGATAAAGCAGGTTAGAAAATGACATGATGTTTAGCATGTAGTAAGCCCTGTGATGTAAGTGCCACTGATTTACCAGTGTACTTTTGCTTATTAAAGGTTTCTATGTTTGATTGCAACACTTATTTGCTGTTTAGAACAGTTTGAAACTGAAAAAGCCCACTTTATGAGAGAGAGTACTAAATGGAAAGCAGTAATCATCATTTTCCACTATTAGTTTATCAAGACAGTCATTGTAATTGCGATTAATATCCGATGAGTTGTACAGCCCGATATTCTATACAAGAATAATAAAAATAGTAGAAAGGTTAGTGATCTTATGGGTATTCCATGAGGGAGAGTTATAACCTTCATCATTGCTTGCCACTGTGGCTGCTTTTAGTGTGTGTTGGGGATATTTTGTTTTTTAAATAAAACCATATAAATTGACTTGTGGTCATAATAATCTATAGG